>NC_056745.1:625150422-625187279 GCF_019279795.1 Protopterus annectens | reverse complement strand
TTAAATATTGTCAAATGTTTGCCTCCCTTGTTCTAAACACCACATTGACCCATACCTATCAAATTTTGCCATCACTTTTGTCACTTTTTTTGCCATTATAGACAAACACTTTATAATCATGGTTTAGTATTGAAAAGGGCCTGTATGAAGTTGGGGCTGATGGATCTTTACCCTCTTTAGGTATTACAGCTACCACTGCTTTTTTCTAAGGGGCTGGTACTCCTCCTCCTCTTAAAATACTGTTTAACAAAACCTGCCACAGTAATACCATCTGTTCATGGGGACTTTCCTGTAGATTGGTTATAAATCACAATTTTCATCTCTTCTGCCATTATCCTTTTAGTAACAGAGCCACCTCTACCTCCAACCTTAACATACTTAGTTCTTCCTTAAACATTTCCATGTGTTTTTTTCTGGATTTCCATATTTTTCTGCTTTATACAGACCTTCACAGAATTTCTGAAATACTTCTAATACTTTTACAGGATCCCTTGTCATCTTCCTTGTTATAGGTTCACTAAGCCTTGCAAAAGCTCCTTCTACTTTCTGTTGCCCAAGTTGCTGCCAAGTTTTGTGCCCTACAGTTATCAAAAAAAAGTTCCTTAACAGCAGTTTTTCTATACGCGTTTATATTAGAGAGGCAATACCTTATTTTCTGTTCAGAATTCTGCAGTTGCTCCTCTCCTCGTCAGTGAAATTCCTCATATTTTGCAATACTTTAACATTTGTCAATCACTCTAAATAATTCTTGTTACTTCTTAGCCATTGCTACCTTTAATTTCCACCCAGTTTCTAAACATTAGTTTAATTTTATTCCAGTCTCTAACTATATTTTCAGAAGAAATCTCTATCTTCTGTAATACCTCCTGAATAAATTTCTACTACCCATTCCTTAAAATTCCTCTTTTCATCAGGTAAGTGGGAAAGCACCAGTGTCTCATTTTTATTTCATTACCCTATGTTTTATTTTATAATTATTGGCACATAAACTGAAACAGTTATTGGGTGTTTATCAAGACCTTCAATTAAATGCACATGTTCCTGTGAAATGTAAATTCTGTCTAACCTAGCCCAGATTTTGCATCTTGGGGGATAATATGTAAATTCACTCCAAATTCTTACTACTGAATTCACATCCTCCATGCCAAATATTTTAATAAAATTTCTTTTTAAAAAATCTACCTTCCTTTGTTATATTTATTATTCTGCCCCCCCCCCCAACACTTCACTATCGCACATCAAATTCCAGTCCCACCTTGCTGGAAGCTGATTTCTCCCATAATTTTTAGCTCCATTATAAATGCATAACAAAATCCACCAGTTTGCACTTTCATCCCAAAGCTTAAGAGGGACATAATCAGAACTGAATGTTACATAAAAACACATTATAAAGCATTTCAAATTACATAATAGCACTCAATTATGTCAATTAAAACCTCCAATTAAAAAGGCACACCCAAAGGGAAAACATCAACCCTCTATGTGCCTTAATTTTAAAACACAATTAATATTAAGGTTTTCATTAAGCCCTGGATATACAAAGGCATTCAAGTGAAGCTGCCATTTTAATTCACAAACATCCAGGAGCACTGATAAATTTTTTCCTTGTATGTCTTTAATTTGCTGAACCACGGCAAAATAAAATCTACATTCCACACATTCGTTTGTATGTTTACACACAGCATTCGTGAGTTTACCCTTTTTTATATCTGAAAGGTGCTCAAAATTCTCCCACAAAATCTTCTTATAGTTTTTCCAATATAAAATACAGGACAGTGTAATCACAATGTATAAAACATTTTTAGTTTGGCAATTGAAATTATCCCCAATATGTATTTTATTTTGCCCAATCTTTAAAATTTAATTAGTGGTCAATATATGGACATTGCCTGCACCTACCACACATTTGAAATTTCCCAATAGTTTACTACTGGATCGTTTATGACAATTATAATTAATCTCCAACAAATTCTTAAAAGAAAAGTCTCTTAAAACCTGTTAGGAACCATACCCAACAAGTCACCAACTCCTTTATCAAGATAAAGTAATGTCCAATTTTTCTTCACAGCATTAACAATTTCTCTGCTGTGTCTATGATAAGTGGTGATGAAAGAAAAATTTCCATTAAATGTACCACTAACATGAGTACTACCACGTGCATTGTTTTTCCCAAAATTATCATCCATATCTAAAAGGGGCATGTGGGGACAAAGAATAAGTTTATAAACACCAGTTTCTCTTTTATAAAACTACCTCTGGACATGAGTTTTGTAACCCCTTTTCCTAAAACTTAAATACAATTTCAATCAGAAAATCAGAATCTTCCACTGCAATAATGGCTACAATAGATGTAAAAATTATACCCCATGATATCGGGCTTTCCTGGCTTGAGATACAATTAGTGAATGCCAGGATGTATAATCAGGATCCTATCAACCTATTGGCATTGATGGAAATTATTATAACTACATTCAATTTGAGGGACAATTTTACAAATGGATAGTGGGAGTAGCTATGGGGGTAGCATGTGCCTCCACCTATGCTAATTTAGTAATGGCCCACTGGAAAGTGGAATATATTTTTGGTAATACTTTATCATGTATGTGTGTGTGTGTGTGTATATATATATATATATATATATATATATATATATAGATAGATAGATAGATAGATATATATAGATATATATATATATAGATATAGATATGGATTTTTTTTTTTAATTTGGACAGGGATGGAACAATTTTAGGAATTTTTGTCATATTAATGGCACTACAGTATTTTTACAATTTAACCATGCATTTAGTTTGGAAAAAATCAAATACTTGGATGTCGATTTAACTATGGGGAATGTAGACCAGACATTCACATGAAGATTTTCAGAAAATCCACACTAACTAATCAGGGCAGCGAGAATGACTACCAAAGATTCTGATATGCCCTCTTTAGATATGGATGATAATTTTGGGAACAATGCATGCGGTAGTACTCAGGTTAGTGGTATATTTAATGGAAATTTTTCTTTTATCACCACTTAGCAGAGAAACTGTTAACGCTGTGAAAAAAAAATGGACATTACTTTATCTTGGTAAAGGAATTGGTGACTTGTTGGGTATGGTTCCTAACAGTTTTTACGAGAGACTTGTCTTTGAAGAATTTGTTAGAGATGCTTTATAATTTTCATAAATGATCCAGTAGTAAACCACTGGGAAATTTCAAGTGTGGCAGGTGCAGACAACGCCCATACATTATGGTCACTAATGAAGTTTTAAAGATTGGACAAAATAAAATACATACCAGGGATCATTACAATTGTCAAACTAAAAATGTTGTATACATTGCTAAGTGTTTACACTGTCCTGTATTTTATATAGGAAAACTAAGATTTCAAGAGAGAATTTATGAGCATTTTTCAGATATAAAAAGGGTAAACACAAATGCTGTGTGTAAACATAAGTGAATTTCAGTGACAGATTTTATTTTGCAGTGGTTCAGCACCTAGATGTTTGAATTGAAATGGCAGCTTCACTTGAATGCCTTTGTATATCCAGGGCTTAATGAAAACCTAATGAATTATGTTTTAAAATTAAGGCACAGAGAATTGATGTTTTTCTTTTGGGTGTGCCTTTTTAATTGGAGGTTTTAATTGACATAATTGAGTACTATTAAGTAATTAGCAAAATGCTTTATAATGTATGTTTTTTTTTTGGAACATTTAGTTCAGAAGTAGTCCCTCTAAGCTTTGGGATGAAAGCGCTTAACTAGTGGATTTGACTGTGTTTTTACATTTGGCCATTACATTAAAGGTTATTTTTCCAGTGGCAGTCTTTGGCTCAAGGTTGTTTTTTTCACCATTTGCTGATTTGAGCTATGTCGTGTGATACATAATTACATGCCAGTGTAATCCTCCTCCTCTGCCAGTAGCCCTTTAGATTTACAAATTTACCATGGTCTTTTTATCCTTTTCCTTTACTATTGGAGCTCGTCTTGCAATTAATACAAGTACTCCTCTCTTCCTTTGCCCCAGCATCTCCTGTAACACAACTATTTGTACTCTATATTTAGTATAGTTCACAACTCTTTTGTATTTAGCTGCAAGACCAATAATGTTTAAAGACGGAAAGCATCATATCAGAGGGATTATTCCCACCTTTATGCACAACAGCTTCTGTGTTACATGCATGCACGATTTGGCAGGCCATCTTTTGTACAGGTGTTTGTCATCTCCATTTGAGCCTTTGCAAAAGCAAAGAGCTCCCCAATGAAGCACCAAACTTTAGCTACAACTGGTTCAAATCCAGGAGAAAAGAAAAAAAAAAAAAAAAATCACCAAATACAAGAAATTCTATTCACAAATTCTTTTATTTTCTCTCTCTAGTACCTCGGTGTATGCACCTTCAAGGGAGTACTAAAACAATCAACTTTTATAAAAGTCTTCCCAAATTATCTAATTAAAAAAACAATTATTAAAAACCTCCCAATGTACTTGTGTTTAGCCCTGAAGTAAAAGGACTAATGTACCAAACTTTAAAATCAACACGGATTCTTTGTGTAATAATTTTTCCTTAAGTAACTCATCATCATTATCCATTTGAGCCATTGCCACATCTTACAGAACGTTTTTACTGAAAACTCTCAAAACAAAAATACACACCCCCACTACCCCTAAAACCTATTAAACTTAACGCACAACTATGTACATCTTCAAATATTGAAGTTTTACCCCAACAGAAACAAATATTCCAAACAGACAGGTGCACACAGACTTAGCTGTTCCTAAAAGAAAGGATATCCATGCCAAGACGCATAGTATAGCCTGTGGTTCTATTAAGTGCTGCCTGGTTTTGTCTCAAATTTATAGCTTTCTCAGCTGGGAGAACACAAATGCTTTCAGAAAACATTTTCTCCAAACCATTTCTCTTTATGAAATTGTCTGCTAGAGACATGAGCATGAGACAACTGTTTACTGGGAAAAAAGTCGCATAATGTTAAGTTCTCTTTCATTTACTTGCTTTCTCTTAGAAGCTGTTACTAGATTAAGCCAATATGTCCTTAACCCAGTCATTCCCCTATGCAAAAATGAGAAATAGCACAGTAATTTTTTGTTATGCTCTTTTAGTCAGATTTTTTTTTTACTTTGCAGTGCCCACATTTCTTAAAACTGAACAAGGAAGTGATAGGGTTACCCACCTTCTCAAATCCCCAAAGTGGGACATTTTTGGTATAAACGTCAAGATTTTGCACGGTGAAACATACCCATGGCCAGTATAAAAAGGACCAAAAGTACAGTTTTGTACCTACCATAAATGTAGATGTTCGAAGATCCACATTGCTGCAGTCCTAACACTTGGGTAGTCCGCTGTCCCAGTCGGCCCGAATACCAAAGTATAAGGCTGACGTCGGTCAGGGCGCATTAGTCTGACGTCAGGACGTCAGGGTACAAATGCGCATGACCGACGTCATATCCTCAGTCTTTTCTTGCCCCAGATGTCAGAAGACCCTAAAAAGATAAGGCCAAAACCAAAAAACACCAAACACTCCTGTACCAAATATATATATACAATATATACAATTTACAAAAGAACAACCCCACCCACACAACCACCCCTAAACACAGAGGTGAAGGAGTGAGGGTATTGGACTGCAGCAATGTGGATCTTCGAACATCTACATTTATGGTAGGTACAAAACTGTACTATGTTCTTCATCCCACATTGCTGCAGTCCTAACACTTGGGTAGAATCCCAAAGCAGAGGTAAGGGAGGCTGGCAAATCATAAAGAAGCTGGAGCTGTCAACATGCCCTGCAAAATAGCCGTGGCAAAACCAGCCCTAGATTTAGAGTAGAGAGGAAGGTGGTAATGCTTAGAGAAAGTATGCACTGAACTCCAAGTAGCTGCCTCCAAAATATCCTTAGTTGCCACCCCTTAGAAATGCTGTTGAAGTGGCAGTAGCCCTAGTGGAATGAGGCCTGATCCCAGCTGGAATCTCCTTGCCATGATGGGAATAACAAAATGCAATGCAAAACCCAATCCACTTAGAAATAGTTTGTTTTGACACAGGCTTGCCCTGAGAACTCAAAGCAAAAGAAACAAACAACTGCTGAGACTGCCTAAAATCCTTAGTCCTGCTTAAATAATAACGCAACTGCCTGTGTACATCTAAAGTGTGCAAAATCTTTTCCCCTTATTTTGGGGATCTGCATAAAAGTGGGCAAATGAATAGTTTGGTTTAAAGCCACACTAGAGACCACCTTAGGCATAAAGGAAGGATTAGTGCGTAATGATACCCTATCCTTATGGAAAATCAAAAAGGGCTCAACTGCCATAAGGGCCTGCAATTCAGAAACCCTTCTTGCAGAAGTAATGGCCAACAAAAAAGCAGTCTTCCATGACAAGTATTTCAAATCAGCAGTAGCCGCAGGCTCAAAAGGTTGTAGAGTAAGTTTCTCCAACACAAAATTGAGGTCCCAAGCAGGAGTAGGAGCTCTACGTGGGGGTCTTATATTCTTTGCCCCTCTAAGAAATTGCTTAAACAAAGGATGAGAAAACAATGGTGGGTCACAATCATAGTGAGCTGAAATTGCTGCAGCATGAATCTTAATGGAAGAGAAAGACAAACCTTTGTCCAATAACTCAGTAAGATATTGAAGAGCCACACTCAAATTTGGCTCAAACATCCAAATCCTTTGCTGCACACCAAAATAAAAATCTCTTCCATTTTCCTGCGTACACTTTCCTTGTACTAGGTCTTCTGGCTTCCATAATCACATTCAAAACTTGTTGAGGAAGCTGAGACCTGCTATGGTTCAAAACAGAATATGCCAGGCTGTTAGATGAAGAGAGTGAAGCTTGACATTGAGTAGATGCCCGTCCTTTTGAGACAATAGGTGTGGAATCAAAGGTAAGGGCCATGGAGGCTTCCTTACCAGACTCCTCCGCAATGGGTACCAGTGCTGCCGAGGCCAATCTGGAGCTATTAAAATCATCCTTGGCTTGTCCTGTCTGACCTTTAGGAGTACCTTTGGGAGGAGAGGCAGAGGTGGAAAGGCATACACATGAAGATTTTCCCAACTGAAAGAAAGAGCATCCACTTTCCAGGCTGTGTGATGAAACCTTTTCGTGCAAAACTTTGGCAGCTGGTGGTTTAGTGGAGAAGCGAACAGATCTATGTCTGGAGTTCCCCAGGACACTGTCAATGTCTGAAATACATGAAGATCCAGTTTCCACTCGTGGGGATCCATGATTTGCCTGCTTAACACATCTGCTAAGGAGTTCTGTGCTCCTGGTAGAAATCTTGCTTGAAGATTCAGTTGCAAGCTTAACGCAGTCTCCCACAAAATCATTGCTTGCCTGCATAGAGGATAAGAATGTGTTCCCCCTTGTTTGTTGATGTACCACATGACAGTTGTGTTGTCTGTTAGAATCAACACCTGCCCTGGAAGAAGTAAATCCTTGAAAGCCAGTAATGCAAACTGGACTGCTAACATCTCCTTCATGTTGATATGTAGATGCTGCAGTCTGGCAGGCCACTTGTCTTGTATCCACTTTCCATTCAGATGAGCTCCCCAAGCTGTGTCTGAGGCATCTGTCGTTAGAATCTGACTCGCCTCTGGCCGGGTCACAGAGAGTCCCTTGTTTAGGTGACATTCCTGAGCCCACCACAAAAATTTCTTTTGAATGCAAGGTATTATTTGAATGACAGTGTCCAAATCCTGGCAGTGCTGTGTCCATACATTTTTGAGATACCATTGTAGCTTCCTCATATGCAGTTTGGCATTGGAAAGTACCAGAATACAAGATGCCATGAACCCTAAGGCTTGAAGGACTGTCCTTGCAGTCAGCCCGGACTGATGAGACAGTTGATGGAAGTAAAGAGAAAGATTCTTTTGTTTGTCCGGGGTTAAAAAGGCTATCTGGGATGCTGTATTCAGTCTCACGCCCAGAAAGCACATGTCTTGAGAGGGTACTAGACTGGACTTTATTTCGTTCACAGAATACCCTAGGCATCTTAGCACTGCTATCACATATTCCAAATGCTGAAGAAGCACGTCCTTTCCTTGAGCCAGAAGCAGGCAGTCGTCCAAATAAGGATAGATTTGTATTCCTTTTAACCTGAAGAAAGCTATCACTGGAGCCAGAACCTTTGTGAATACTCTGGGCGCAGTAGATAAGCCAAAGGGCAATGCAGAGAACTGATAGAGAATTCCCAGCTCGAAAACGCAGATACTTCCTGCAAATTAGTCTGATAGGAACATGAAGGTAAGCTTCCTTGAGATCCAAAGTTACCATCCAGTGATCTTTGCCCAGCATAGGTAAAAGCTGTTGTAACGTCAACATTTTGAACTTGGGAATGTCCAGATAAGTGTTGAGGATAGACAGATCCAAAATTGGTCTCCACGTGTTCCCCTTTTTTGGTACTAGGAACAGGCGAGAATAAAATCCTAGGCCCCTTTCTGGCACAGGAACCGGCTGAATGGCCCCTATTTGGAGCAACAGAGAAATTTGCCTGTGAGCCTCTTTCCTTTGCTGAGGAGGAATGTCTGGCATGCCTTTGAAAGGAGGCAAGGTATGGAAATAAAACCTGTAACCGTGGTGAATGATATCCAATACCCATCTGTCTTGGGTAATTAAACTCCAGTTTTCTTTGAAGAGTGCCAACCTTCCTCCCAAAGGTGCTGCCAGACGAGAAGATTCTGGCAGCTGAAAAGGCAGGTCATTGGGTCTGTTTACGAAAGGACTGACCCCTGCCCTCACCAGAAGACTGAGCAGGTGAACTCCTGTTCTAGGCCTAAAAGAACCTTGAGCTCTGCCCCTACCACGTCTAGACCTACCCCTAGACTGGGAATCATAAGCAGGATATGTCCACCCCTTGGTAGGCCAATTTCTACTAAACTTGGAGGCTGAACCTGCAAAAATCTTTAACAGTCTGCATAGACTTAGCCTTGTCTTCCATTTTCTTTAGAACTGCTTCCACAGGCGAACCAAACAACACATCAGATTGTAAAGGAGCATCTAAAATCCTTGTCTTCACATGCTCAGCTAAATTCTGATCCCTCAGCCAGGCGTGCCTGCGAAGAACCGAACCAGTGGCAGCCACCCTCGAAGAGGCCTGCACAGCATCAAAACCACATTGCAAAGAATGCTTACCCACCTGTTCAGAAACATGAACTAAATCCTGCAACTCTTTACACTCAATACCTTCCGCCAAAGCATCTACCTTAGACTTTAATTGTGAAAGGAGATAATTTTGATATTTCAACATGTGAAACTGGCAATTCAAAGCTCTCATGGCCAAAGTGGAAGAAGTATACACTTTCTTTCCCCATCTATCCAAAGCCCTTGCCTCTTTATCCGGAGGAACAGGATTTTTAACAACAGAAGCCTTAACCCCCTTAGGCCCCTGTGAAACAGTTTCTGGGTCTGCCCTAGGACTCTTAAAAAGATACTTATGAGCTTCAGGCACCCTATAATATCTATCCGGTTTAACTGGAGCAGGAGGCAAAGAATCAGGGTTCAGAGAAGCCCCTGCAAAAACATCCTCCACCACATCTAGAACAGGAGGTATAGCTAAAGGCCTATGCTGGGGTAGAAACAAAAATTCCCTAAGCCTTTTCCTGGAATCAGAGAAATCCTGACCTTCCCATTTAAAATGCTCCCTCATGGAATGAAGAGTCTCTGAAAATGAAAAATCCTCAGGAGGAGAAGCAGAAGGAGTAGAATCATCCACATCAGAATCAGAGTAAGGGGAATACTCCTGCAAGTCTTCAGCAGGAGACTCAGAAGCATCCGAACACTGCTCAAAACTCCCAAGCTCAGGTTCCACCCTAGGCCTCTTATCAGGAGGGGGCATAGAGCCTCTAATCATTGTAATCAAATCTTCTGCCATCTTAAGCGTATGCTTCTTAGGTACAGACCCTGAAGAACTAGGGGTAACACCTGAAACAAAACTTGGCCTGCCCCTGGGAGAAGCCTTGGAAACAGCAGGGGAGGGCCTAACCACCTTAGGAAGGGAGGGAAGAACAGCTACCTGAGAAGCCCCTTCCGCCTGGCCTACCTCCTGAGAGGTCACATCTTGTAGTAATAAAGTCTCTCCCTGGGATTCCAAAGAAATTTCTGGCTGAACCTCTGGCTCCACCGAGCCCTCTAAAGAACCGACGTCCGGTACGGACGGTTCTTCCAGCCTAGGCTTTGCTGTTTTGTCCTTGCGCTTTTTTGACGAAGCGGGCGGAGCATCCGACGGCATTTTATAATTACACCGCTTCCCAAAAACTAACCTGGCACAATCTAATCTTCTCTATCGTGCGTTTGTTAAATCTAGCACAAGAGCGACAGCCAACAACGTCGTGCTCAGGCCCTAAGCAAGGTATACACAAGGTATGGTAATCCCTATGAGGTATCTGTTTCCCACAAGAAATACAGTTATTCACTTTTTCTGACATCCGGTAAAATACTGAGGCAAGAAAAAACCAAAATATTCTAACGGGTACTTAGCCAACTTGGATTCGGTCTGAAACTCCGACTTCGGAAAATCTCAGAACGCCAACCTGCACTTGCAAAACTGCTTCTGCATCGGACCATGCGGCAAAAAAGACTGAGGATATGACGTCGGTCATGCGCATTTGTACCCTGACGTCCTGACGTCAGACTAATGCGCCCTGACCGACGTCAGCCTTATACTTTGGTATTCGGGCCGACTGGGACAGCGGACTACCCAAGTGTTAGGACTGCAGCAATGTGGGATGAAGAACATCTTCACTTTTTGGCCTAAATAAAAGCTTATTCTTGTAGCATTTTAGTTGCTTATTCTGTTTCTTATAACATTTAGGTGTTTCAGATACAGAATAACTGTTTTATGCAACTATTACATAAAATATAGGAAATAACATTGTCCTAAAATCTTAGGACATTTGCCATTTTTTCTTTTGCAAGACACAACTGCCCAAAGAGGGACTGTCTCTTGTAAAGTGGGACAGGTGGTAACCCTAGGAAGTGAGAGAAAGGAGAAAAACAGGAAAAAACAGGAGCACCTAGTTACATTAGTATTCCATTACATTTACAAATAACTGAAAAAATGTTAACATGCAAAGAAAATCATGTGCTATTTAAATTAATACTATTAAGAAAAACACTGTTTTACTTAGTTAACTTTTTCCCTTTTCTTGCCAGAGTATTTTTCCAAACATTAATGACATGAAGTAGGGCATATGCTTTAGAGTCCTCTACCAGTTTAACAAAGTCCAAAAAAGTAGTATTTCCAGATTTTCTTTTTCTATTCCTGTTCATCTTCTCCCAAACCCTGTCTCTGCTTCATTTCCAACGTACTCTCTAGTCAACTCTTGCCCCCTTCTCTCAAGCATTTTCCATTGAAACACTGGAAAAGGTTTCACTGGAACAGCCTCTCTGTAAGTCTTTATTACCAGAAGAACAAGCAGCAGAACCTCCTCCTGTTTCACAGCTCACTTTGTTTGACAAACTTTTGTATTTCTTCCTTACAATGTACTTAATCAAAAATTATTTTGTTCCTCCAGGAAAAAATATTTTTTAGATAGCTGGGTAGAGCAATTTGAATCTCATGCCTGTTTCTCAACATTCCCTGAATAATGGGATAAAATTTGCCTACTCACTGTACACACGCAGAAGAATATTTTCCACAACCACTCTGCTGTCTCCCACTTTTATTATTTTGTCCTTCTATCACAGTTTTGTCACAATCAACTCCTTCTGCTGGTAAGATTGCATCTTTACTATTAAAGGTCTAGGCTGTTCTACTAGCCAGGTTTGGAGCATACACACGGTGTGCCCTTTCAAACAATTCCTGTTGTAGAATACCAGTCCAGTTATTTATTATAAAAAGCAAAATTAATCCAGTCTGTTCCTTCCAGCTTCACGGGCACAGCAAAAAAATCTCAGGTTTTCCCTATTTGCTCTGTCCTATAGTTCTATTACTTTTTAAACATGTCTTATGCAATCTCAGCCAGCCTTTTCTTCATTTCAACCTCTGTGTTTGGCAGTTTATCATCTTATCCGAATCTAAAGTTTCTTCCACTTTTTTTCTGCCTTTTAATGTTTGAGTTGATATACTCAGGGTTTCATTTATTCAGGTCTGTGTGCAGTTGCCTTGTACTTTCCACTAGGTTACTAGAAGTCATGTCTGGAGCTTGCTCTGCTTTTTGCTCAACAGCTACAGTACTTTTCCCAGTCAGTGTTTTTTCATCGCATTGTCTAGCGATTTTCCTTCACTTCCTCTGTATTCCTTTTTTTCTGGCATCCAGGCAGTGTATTTACTGACATTTGCCCAGAAATCTATGTCCATTGGCTTTCTCTGCTAAGTTTCTGCTCTCACACTGGGAGAGCTAGAATTAAGCTGTTACTCAATTTGCAGCCATCTTAGAAGTCCTCCAAATCCCTGCATCTTGGTTACTGACAGTGTTCTCCAAAATTCTGCCACATTATATAAGCTCTTCAGAATTTGCAGTACTTACAACTAAACAGTAAACTATATACAATTTTTTATTTTTATTTTACATTTGTTAACCGGGCTAGTCTGGCTGGATACATGTCCATTTTCAGCAGAGGCCCAAGGAGAAAAGCTCCATTATCATACTATTAACTTTACAGTACAAAACAATCAATGAATCAAAAACAAAGACAAAAAGCAAACAACAATTAAACAAACAGTGTATAATATGAAAGCAGATAAAGGAACGGTTATTATGTAGTTTAGAAAAATGCAGATGTAGTAAAACAAGAGATAGCAGTGGAGAGGCAATATTAAAAAGAATTAATTGCTAGAGTGAGACTGTCACGGAAAGAAGAGGATTGAGAAAAATAGTGACATATGGAGAGTTAGTAACAGAAATGAAGTATGCACAAAGTAGAAAAGTACAAGTTGTGCCTGGCACTAGTATTTAGGACATAGATTAGCATAGAAGTAACCAGTAAGTGAGTAAGAGAAGAAAAGATGACAAGAATGTAGTGATATAGCATGAAGCAGGAAGATATAGGAAGTGTGAAAGAAAAGAAGGAAGAGAAAATAAGCAGGTTGGTCAGTAGAGGGATATACAATGTCCTTGTTCAGTTTTATTTGGCCCATCATTTTCTGTGTCTGCCCCATCTACAGGGCTCCTATCCTAGTAGGAAATTTGCTGAGCTCTACACTCCAGATCAAGGGGATTTTTAGTTGTGCCATCTTCCAACCAAAAGTCTTCTGTTCTTTGGCCTTTAGCCTCCAAGCTCTGTTTGTGTGGAATGTGCTACCTGACTGACTTGGGGCTTTCACACTTCCACTGGCTTGAAGTAGGGACTACATGTGTATCTGGTCAAAATAACTTATGGCTGGACTTTCCAAGATGGCTGCAGACTGAACAGCAGCTTAACTTAAGCTCTCCCAGTGTGAGAGAGAAGACAAGGGCCAGGAACTCTGCCACTTTTAGTATGCCCAGTTTCTGGCTAATAAGTACATAGCCTGGATGCCAGCAAAGAAGTAATAAGAGCCTGAAAGACATATCAACTAGAAAAAGTGGAAAGAAATATCAACTAGAAAAAGTGAAAAGAAAATACTGATTGGGAAGAATCCTGTTGCCATTCAGCAAAAAGCAGTTCAAGCCCCAGCTTTGCTGCAAGACATGACTTCCAGTAATCTAGAGGAAAGAAAGAAATCAAATGTGCTCAGACCGGATTAAAGTGAACAAAACACTGAAGGAGTATAGCAACTTAAATAACAAAAGGATGGAAAAAATGGAAGAAGCTTTAAACATATATTCAGATGAGATGATAAAACTGAAAAATCTGAGGTCGAAATGAAGAAAAGGCTGTATGCAAGTATGAGACTGCTCAAGATATGCTTCAAAACTGGTAGAATTAGTGGACAGATCAAGTAGTAAACCTGAGATTTTCTGCCGGACCAGAAAAACTAGAAGGAACAGACCATTAATTTTGTAAAGGCACAAATAAACTGGACTGGTATGTCACAGCAGGAACCATTAATTTAAAGGGAACACAGACTATGCTCCAAACATTAGAAAGAAGCCAAAGCCTGTATTAGTAAAGATGCAATCCTATCAGCAAGAAGAGTGGATTCTGACAAAACTGTTGCAAAAGGGCAAAGTATTTAAAGTTGGAGACAGTTGAACATTAATGTAAAGTGATCATTCAAATGACAACAGGCAGGACAGCAACAACTTTATTCCAGCAATCGGAATGTGGAGAGGCAGGTGTGAGATTCAATGCTGTATCCAGCTGCCTTCAGAATATTTTACCCTAGAGGATTAAAGTCTCTCTTTTTTGATGCAGAGGAGGAAATAAGTCTGTCCAACTAAAATTCAGCTCATTTTTCTGATAAAGCACAAGATTTCTTTCTTTCTTTCACATTTGTTAACTGGGTTAGTCCAACTGAGTTTGCAAACAAACCCTTATTCAGTGGAGACCCAACGGGAAAAGCCCCAGCAAACATAAGCAAAGAAAGTGACAATATACAAATATTAAATAACAAACAATCACAATACAAAAGAAAAGGTTAACTATTTGCATTGCATTAATAGTCAGCAACGCATTTTCAGTGGAGAACCAAGGGGAAAGAGCCCCAGCAAATATAAGCAAAGATAAACATACAGAACAAAAACTATTAAAACCAACAATGCAAATACAAAATTAATCAGAGAAAAACAAAAAAAAAATTATGAACATTACAGGTTGCAATGATAGCAGTGGTCTAAACTTTACTACATATTAGAGTAAAAACATAGAATCATTGTTCAAAAGGAGGACAATGTATACACATCGACAGGAAGTGGGGGGAGGAGGGGGCTACAGTAGGGCTATACTTGTAGAGCTGAGGGAATAGGAGGTTAGTTTAAGTAGAAGTTACTAAGAGAAAAAGTCAGGAGATGCAACAGGTTATACAGTAGGACAGACTAATTGTGGTCAAGGCAACAGCATCATTTCAAGTTTAGTAGGTGGGATTTAAGATCCTTTTAAAAAAACAGGGAAAGGAAAAGCTGGATCTAATATGGAGAGGAATTTTGTTCTAAAAGACAGTGTTTGTAAAGTAGTTTGCCAATATTCGTTTTGGGTTTATAAACTGAAAGAAGATGCTGATCAGCACTCCAGAGAGGCCGGGGGTGGTGGGAGAGTAGAGGGAGTAACATGGGAGGTAAAAGCAGGGCAGGCAGGGGGGGTTGCTGAGTATGGAAAAGGTAGTGTGGAGTTGCAATTGTAGGAGAAGGTGTGGAAATTCTAGCCACTGAAGTTTTAGTGAGAGGCAGTGATGTGAAGAGAGTGGTTGGTTTAGAATAAATCTGACAATTTTGTTGTACGTTTGTTCCAGTTTCTGCACTGAGGTAGTTTGGATATTGGTAAGGATGGGGGAAGCATACAGAAGACTAGGTAAGAGAAATGCCTGCGCAAGAGTACGTTTAGTATCAAGTAGTGAGGAATTTTTTGATCGTATAAAGTAGTCCAAGTTTTTGGTGGGTTTTTTTTTGATGGCATGCAGTATGTGCAAGTCAAATTTTAGTCAGTTATGCCTAGTCAACTTGGTCAACTTCCTTGAGTCAGTCACTAGAGCTGTGGATGAAGGCAAGGTGGTTCATACAGCCTACCTTGATCTGGCCAAGGCTTTTGATACCATTCCCCACTCAGGAATCATAGAAAAACTCACTAAGCTTGACATGAATCCCTATATCACTAGGTGGGTTGCAAACAGGCTCACAGATGGAGTCAGCTACTTTCACACTGTGGGTTCTAAGTCAAACTTCCGATTAGTCACGAGTTGAGTCCCACAGGGTTTGGTCCTGGGTCCTCTCCTGTTTGTTATCTACTTCTCCGAAGTCCAGGCCAACACGAAAGGACTCTGGCTGACAAAGATCGCATATAACTTCAAGCTGGGAGCTATTATTAAACTCCCCAAGTGATGCTGACATCCTATAGAATGGCCTCACTGTGACCAATGACTGGTGTCAGAATGATGGCCTTAAGTTCAATGCCAAAAAATGAGTCATCCCCTTTGGGAAAAACCTGGTTCCCATGAATTCCCACATTGATGGTGGTCCACTGAACACAGAAGATGTTAGAAGAGATCTGGGAACACAGGTTGACAACCTCTCTCGATCACCACATTGCCACTGTGTTCAAAGTCCTATGTGGCACATCTCATTACTAAGGGTTTTGCATCCAGGAAGAAAGAGGTCATAGTCTCCCTCTACTCTTCCCTCATTAGGCCAATCACAGAGTACAGTGCCCCATTTGGCATGTACCTAACTAGACACCTGCAGAGGCCTCAAAAGTACCTCAGAAAATCCTAGGCCTTAAAAACACTTGTCGTATATGGACAGACTCAAAAACTCTTCCCGGTCTCATATCACCTACGTAGAGGCAATCTCTGCTTTACTTACAAAGCCAGGTCTGACCCAGCTCTGTTAGAAATGCTGGGTCTAAAGAAATCCCAGTCCCTCCACACCACACGCTCAGAGAACTCAATCTCATTACCACAATTAACAGAACATGCTGGAGGGACAGGTTCATAACCCAGAGACTGCCCATGCTATGGAACAGACTTCCCATACATTTCAAGCACAGCACCTCGCTTACCCTCTTCACGAGAAATCTTGATGAGTGGATGGGAAACAGAAAATTTACCCCGGGATAACATCAGTGGCTCTACTTGAGAGAGGCACTGGGCACTATGCCAGGGTAATCCTATGGCTAGGCTTATAAAGGCCCCAGGGCCATTAGCCTAGTATACACCTATGAACCTATTACCCCACGGAGTTTGGTGTGTGAGCCAGGGGAAATAGTGGTGCCATCTACCACTGAGAAAAATTGGATTTAAGGTGAGTGAGGTAGGAAGAGAAGTTGAGTTTTCTTAGGGTTAAGGATTAGTTGACTGATTGAGCCAATTTTCAGAGATAAAGGAATTCTGTCTCGTTTTAATTACTCCAAGTCTTTTGGGTTTCTAATACCATGATGGGAATGGACCCCATTCCCAAGTCAAAGTACGATTAAAGTTTATGAAATTAGTATTGTTTCACTCTTTGATGTTAGCCAGAAGTGCTTTTCGCAGCATCTGCAATGTGCCCAGTAATGACTCCTCCTGCAATTCGTACGGTGTTACATGAATTGATAACATATCTAAATATGATTGCAAATTATTTTTTATAAGACCAGTTGCTCCTGCTACTATTGGAACTGTCTGGGTATCTTTCTTCCACATGGCTCTCGTTTCTGCCTGCAGATAGAGGTCTTTTATGACTTTGTCTCTGTACGCAAGACATTGTAGTCACTAGGTGTGGCGATTTCAATGATCAAGGCTACTTTTGTCTTTTCTTGGACTAGTATACCCGGTTTTCTAGCATCTATCTTTTGGACTGTTGGTACTGGGGGATCCCATGTGATGTAAACAATTTTCTATGATTCTCTTTGGCTCATGTTTCCAGTGCTTTTCAGCCACTTCGATACCATAATATTTGCACAATCTCGCCACATTATTATTCCTTTCAGTATACAGTCACTCTGCCTGAAAGGCATAATTCTGTGTTAGTGTGTGTAGTTCAGTGATAGCACTGGAGATAGATGAGAGAGTAGTCTCATCTGCATATTATATTACAGATGTGAGACTGCAGGATGAATGTAGGTTGTTGATAAAAATGTTGAAAAGAAGCGGTCCAAGTATGGAACCTTTGGGTACTCCTGTTTGAAAAGCAAAGGAGGATGAGAAAGCCTGCTGCCATACAATAGCTTGCTTTCTGCCAGTAAGGTAGGACTGGAACCAGCCAAGAGTAGGAGAGAGGTTTACATCTGATAAGTGCAAAGGATGGGATGAGACACAGTGTTGAAGGGTTTAGAGAGATCAAGGAATAGACAGGAGACAAGGAGGTTGTTATCCCTAGCTTCTGCGACCTTTTGAGTAAATCAACTTAAGCCAAATATGTCCGTAACCCAGTAATTCCCCTATGCAAAAATGAGAAATAGCACACAAATTTGTTGTTATGCTCTTTTAATCAGATTTTTTTTTTTTTACTTTGCAGTGCCCACATTTCTTAAAACTGAACAAGGAAGCGAGAGAAAGGAGAAAAACAGGAGCACCTAGTTACATTAGTATTCCATTACATTTACAAATAACTGAACATGCAAAGAAAATCATGTGCTATTTAAATTAATACTATTAAGAAAAAAATTGTTTTACTTGGTTAACTTTCTCACTCTTCTTTCCCTCAAGGCGGTCGAGGTACTGTGTTTAGGGTGGAAACCATGCTGCAAGGGGGTAAAGAGATTTTCATGAATGAGACTTGACAGTAGTTGAGTAGGTATATATTTTTCAAGGATCTTAAGAGAGCGGTGAAAGAATAACGATTGGTCTATAGTTACAGGGTTCAACAGAGTTGCCAACTTTGTGCAGAGCACTGGTATAGAAGGATTTCCATATTTCCGGTACGGTAGATTCCTGAATGGAGTCGTTGATTAAGATAGATACAGGATATGCAATAAAGTGAGACGCTGGAACAATGAAAAAGGCTTTACTGGCAAAGAAAAAGGATTACTCTAGTGAACACCTGTGCTTTTCTCCGTGTCTTAATCAGCAGTACCTTGGAAATGAAATGGACTCTAGCATTGGAAGATGGAGATGAACAACAAGACTGCCAGCAACACAGAAGTAAGTCCATAAATGTGAGACTGCAAAGCATATCAATTGCATTTGTTAAATACAGCTGTGTAAAATAAAGGGGAATATGGAAAGTGAAGACTGACTGTTAAACTCGTGGGGAACAAATATTTGCCTCACTTCATGTTATTAAATATTCAGATGGACACAGCGGCAGGAAACAGGAAGGAAAAAGGTAAAGTGGAAATTTCTGTTCTTAACAGTATTTCTGTGACATTGTTCAGGATATAAACCGCAAGTTTTACAGTAAATCATTTTTAGTTCTTAGTTGAGTATGTAGGCCTTACTATGCAAAGAGGAAAAAAAGCTAGACAAAACTGTTTAAGCTAATAGGTTGTAATTTTGGGTTGCTGAGGCTGGAATGGGGTGCAAAGGTACACAGATCATAACATAAAACTTACAGCCCTACAGTATTACTTTTCCATAGGTGAATGTCTGGATTAAGAACTATAAACAAGTAAATAAGAGAATGCCAAATATTACAAAGGTTTTCCTTAGCAATAAATGTTTCAGCCGCCTGCAGCTAAAGAGTGTTTTTTTTCTATTACATTTCCATGGAAAAAGCTAATTATAGGGCAATAAAGGCAAATCACTGTTTCTTCAAGGTTAAAAGTCATTTTCTGAAGGCATGTAAGCTGTTTTCACATTTGGGAAGGGATAAAAAGGACCAATTAGTTTAAGGATACACGTAGGCAATAACATGCCTCTTAGTATGGATAACTCAGTTTTAGGTTAGTTAAAGCCGGGGTTTCCCGATGTCTATTTGGGATAACTATTTGAAGATGTACACTAGTTTTTTGTTGTGCATTAAGTTAGCAGGCTATGGGGGCATTTTGTTTAAGTTTTCCTTAAACAACATCTTGTAAAATGTGACAAAGGTTCTTGTAAAATGTGACAAAGGTTCCGACTTTGATAAACTACATAAAGGATCAACCTGCCAAACATTAGTGAGTGCATGCATCACAAAAGCTGAAAACAGACATTAGAAAAGTTGTCCTATACAATAGGTGTAGATAATGACATCATAATAGTGGCACTTTTTCCATGTTATCTTGGAAAGTGAATGGACTCATGGGTATAGACAAAAAAAGAGAAGAATAAATTATATTAAAGCACAGTGAAAACAGCAATGTTACAGGACACATCTGGTAAGAAAGTACCAGTTTTGTACCTACCATAAATGTAGATGTTCAAGGCATACCCTGCTGCAGTCATCACACTTGGGTTATCCTGCCGTCAGGCGGTCCCGCAGTCGGCCCAAATTCCAAAGTCTTGGTCCGGCGTCGGTTGCTGTCGCTTCTTCCCTGACGTCAGAGCTCCAGGGGTATACGAGAGGCATCCAATGCCATTTTCTTCAGTTTTTCTTGCTCCAGATGTCAGGTGCCCCCCCCCCCCCAAATGGTGGCCAGTAGATGGTACCAATAATAAAAAGTGTAGCATAAACAAAAAATTCCTCCAGCTATAAGAAAATACACCTCAAAGGTTGTAACCGATTTTAAGGTATAGAAAGGTCTTAGTTAGGTCAGAGGGGATGGAGGGAGGGTAACCTGGACTGCAGCAGGGTATACACTCGAACATCTACATTTATGGTAGGTACAAAACTGTACTATGTTCATCGTGTTACCCTGCTGCAGTCATCACACTTGGGTAGAATCACAAAGCTAAGGATGGGAGGTGGAGTCAAACAGGGTTAGAGGAGGCTAGAAGACCCTGCAAAACTGCAGTGGCGAAGCCAGCTGTGGTCTTGGACTAAAGTGGTAAGTGGTAATGTTTAGTGAAGGTGTGTACTGAACTCCAAGTTGCAGCTTCCAGAATATCCTTGGTGGGCACCCCCCTGAGGAAGGCTGTAGATGTAGCTGCTGCCCTGGTAGAGTGGGGCCTTATGCTAGCAGGAACTGGTTTTCTATGGTGGGTGTAGCAAAAATGTATGCAATGTCCTACCCATTTGGAAATGGTCCGTTTTGAGATGGCCTTTCCTTGTGTTGCTGTAGCATAAGATACAAAAAGTTGGTCAGATTTTCTGAAAACCTTAGTTTTATCCAAGTAGTAACATAGCTGCCTGTGAATATCCAAGGAATGTAGGAGTCTTTCTCCTTTGTTCTGCGGATTTGGAAAGAAGGTGGGTAAATGGATGGTTTGATTTAGAGCCACACTGGATACCACTTTAGACATACAGGAGGGGTTAGTTCATAGAGAAACTCTGTCTTGATGAAAAATGAGGAAAGGCTCTACTGCCATTAGTGCCTGAAGCTCTGAAACTCTTCTCGCTGAAGTAATTGCTAGCAGCAGGGTAGTCTTCCATGATATAAACTTTAAGTCAGCTGAGAAAGCTGGCTCAAAAGGAGGTAGCGTAAGTTTTTTCCAGAACAAAGTTGAGGTCCCAAGTAGGTGTTGGTGCTCTCCTGGGAGTCCTAATGTTTTTGGCCCCTCTGAGAAACTGCCTTAGGAGTGGATGTGAAAATAAGGGAGGATCTGTGTTGTAGTGAGCTGAAATAGCTGAGGCGTGGATTTTAATAGATGAAAAAGAAAGCCCTTTGTGTAACATCTCAGTTAAATACTGCAGAATCTGAGGTATGTCAGGCTGAAGGTTATTATGGCCTTTAGTTTGTTTCCAGGCGCAAAACCTTTTCTATTTGTCTGAGTAAGCTTTCCTGGTGCTGGGCCTTCTGGCCTCCCGAATAACATCCATAACAGCTTGCGAGAGAGGAGCTGCCTGGTTGCTTAGGTGATTTGCCATGCAGCCAAGTTTAGGTTTTGAGCTGGCTGTGTAGAATCGGATTGTCTTGCTGTGTGAGCAGATGGGTAATTTGTGGTAGAATCCATAGTGGGCCCTGGGCCATATTCCTTAATAGTGGATACCAGTGCTGGCGTGGCCAGTCTGGGGCAATGAGTATCATTCAGGGTCTCTCCATCCTGACTTTCAGCAGCACCTTTGTGAGAAGGGGTAATGGAGGAAAGGCATATACTGTCAGCATTTTCCAACTGAATGAGAGTGCATCCACTTTCCAAGCTTGATGGTGAAAAGTTTGGGGGCTGGCAAACAGGTCTATGTCTGCGCGCCCCCATTTTTGAGTTATCACTGCAAGTACTTGTGGATCCAGTTTCCACTCGTGGGGATCCATGACGTTTCTGCTTAGGTCGTCTGCCAATGTGTTCTTTTTTCCTGGCAGGAACTGAGCTTGTAATTGAACTTGGTAAGCCAGTGCTGTGTTCCACACGGTCATTGCTTGCCTGCATAGAGGGTAGGAGTGTGTACCCCCCCTTGCTTGTTTATGTACCACATTACTGTGGTGTTGTCTGTCCTTATGATACGCTGTCCTGGATGCAAGAGGTCCTTAAAGGCTGTCAGAGCATTTTGTACAGCTAGCATTTCTTTTTGATTGATGTGCAGATTCCTTTGATCTGGAGTCCATATGCCTTGAATGCACAGTCCTGCCATGTGTGCTCCCCAAGCATAGTCCGATGCATCTGTGGTCATAGTTTGCCTGGCTGGGGGTAAGGTGAAAGGCTGACCCTTGTTGAGGGGACATGCCTGTGACCACCACAGAAACTCCTGTTGAAGGCAGGGAATGAGAGGTATCATTGTTTCCAAGCTGTGGCTGTGTTGAGTCCATAAGCTTTTCAGGTACCACTAATTTCCTCATATGCAGTTTTGCAAATGGTTTTAGTAGTATGCAAGATGCCATGAAGCCCAAGGCCTGCAGAATTTTTCTTGCAGGGAATTGGGTCTTTGTTGCCATTGTTCTGAAGTATTGAGTTAATTGTAGTTGTTTGTCTGGCGTCAGATAAGCCATCTGGCCCGTTGTATTCAAGCTGGCACCAAAGAATGTCATATTTTGTGAGGGCACTAGTTTTAATTTCTTTTCGTTTACTGTGTACCCTAGGCAACTTAGAAGATGTTTTACAAAAGCCAGGTGTTGTAAGAGAATGTCCTTGCTTTCTGCTTGGATGAGGCAGTCGTCCAGGTATGGGTATATTTGAATTCCTCTTTGTCTGCAGTATGAAATTACTGGTGCCAGGCATTTTGTGAAGACCCTGGGTGCAGTAGATAAACCAAAAGGCAGTGCAGAAAATTGGTAATGGGTTGAACCTGCAATGAAATGGAGGTATCTTCTGCAATTTTGTCCGATAGAGACATGCAGGTATGCCTCCTTGAGGTCCAATGTTACTAGCCAAGCTTTCTTGCCCAATATGGGAAGAAGCTGCTGTAGTGTTAGCATCTTGAATTTGGGTACTTGCAAGAAGGTGTTTGAAATTGAAAGGTCCAGAATGAGTCTCCAAGCATTGTCCTTTCTGGGGACTAGAAAGAGCCTTGAGTAAAAACCCTGGCCTTGCTCCTGTGTAGGTACCAGGTGAATGGCTCATGTCCATAAGAGCTGTAATTTGTTTTGTGCCTCTGCCCATTGATTTTGTGGCAGGTTTGGCATTCCTTTTATCCTTGGCAAGGTGTGGAAATGGAATCTGTATCTTGTGAGATAATGTCTAGGACCCATTTGTCCTTTGTGACGATGTGCCAGTTGTCTGCAAAAAGAGCTAATTTCCCTCCCAAGGGAGCTGCCAAGAGAGTTTTGCTTGGCAGTTTGAGGTTTAAGTCATTGTGTTTGCCTTTCTGGTAGTTTGGGACCTGTCTTCTCCTACCTTCTGTGTTGCAGTGCCCCATTGGCAAGGTTTGTAAGGGATTTGTGCTTGTCCTCTGCCCCTTGGGCACCTGTATTTACCCCTCTGTGGTCTGTCAAGCTGGAAAGGACCAATTTTTTTGTTGGCCAATTTCTGCTGAAGCATGGGGGCTGTACCTGTAAGAAGTCTTTGACTGTCTGCATAGACTTTGCCTTATCCTCAATTTTCTTTAAAACCTCCTCTGCTTTAACCCCAAATAAGACATCCTGCTGTAAGGGTGCATCTAGTAACTTTGCTTTAACATGATCAGGCAGAGATTGTTCCTTTAACCAAGCATGCCTACGTATAACAGACCCAGTAACAGCTGCTCTAGAGGAAGCTTTCAAGGCATCAAAACCACATTGTAAAAGTATGTTTGCCCATCTGTTCAACTGTATGCAACAGATCCTGCATTTCCTTGAATTCAGACTGTTGAGGGTGCATGCCCATCTTTTGTTTTATTTGAGACATTAGGAATTGCTGGTATTTAAGCATGTGAAATTGACAATTTAGTGCTCTCATAGCTAGAGTAGCTGAGGTGTAAACCCTCTTCCCCCACCTATCTAGTGCTCTGGAGTCCCTTTCAGAGGGTACAGGATTTTTAGCCATAGAAGCCTTAGCCCTTTTGGGACCCTGGGAGATTGTCTCTGGATCAACAACAGGGCTTTTGTATAGGAATTTGTGTGAGTCAGGCACTCTATAGTATCTATCTGGTTTGGCTGGAGCAGGAGGCAGAGAATCTGGATTTAGACTACATTCTAAGAAAACATCATCCACAATGTCTAAAACTGGGGGGATAGCAAGTGGTCTGTGCTGGGGGAGTAAAAGAAACTCTCTGAGCCTTTTCTTTGAGTCGGAGTAGTCCTGACCTTCCCAGTGGAAATGTTCCCTCATGGTATGTAAGGTTTCCCCAAAGGAATAATCTTCAGGGGGAGAAGCTGAGAGAATGGAGTCTTCAGCATCAGAATCTTCATAAGGGGGAAAGGAGTAATCCTGTTCCTCAGAGGAGCCTGAGGAAACGGACACTTGATCAGAGGAGGCATAATCCTCCTCTTGTCTAGGCCTTTTGTCGGGGGGGGGGGGGTTGGGAACCCCTGATCAAAGAAATCAAATCTTCAGCCA
Organism: Protopterus annectens; assembly: GCF_019279795.1. Lineage (NCBI taxonomy): Eukaryota > Metazoa > Chordata > Ceratodontiformes > Protopteridae > Protopterus > Protopterus annectens. Next base: position 625,162,842 of record NC_056745.1, on the reverse strand, counting down.
TTTTAAGCATCTGTTTCTTAGGCATAGGGCCTTGACCTGGAGACTGAAGTGTGGTCTTTTTTTGGCTTTAGAGGAGTCTTAAGCTTAGCATAAAATTTTATGGTGAGAGTAGTCGGTCTGAAGACACTTTCAGAAACCAAAGGTGTTTCTGCAGCACCGGCTTCTCCAGCACCGGCTTCTCCTTCTGCAATGTCGTTGGTAGGGCCTAAAGAAAATGGCTGCGTCGGACTAGAACTCTCTGCTGGAGAATCTGAAGCAGTCTGGGGATCCAATTCAGCAGTAGCCAGGGGCTGCATAGGTGCCTCACTGAAAACCGGAGAACCGGCGACCGGCCCAGCAGAGGCCTCTGAGTCTGGCTTGGATCTAGGCTGCCTTTCTTTTTCTTTGCATATTTTATGCACGCCGGTAGTCAGTTGTTCCAATGGCATAGTGTAATTAAATTTCCTACCGAAGTAGTGTTGTGCAAAATCAAAGCATCGCTTTATAGTACGCTTATTGAACCTAGCACAAAACCGACAACCAGTGATGTCGTGGTCTGGGCCTAGGCAAGGTATACAAAAATAATGAAAATCCTTATGAGGTATTTGCTTCCCACAAGAAATGCAATTGTTAACTTTTTCTGACATCGGACTGAGGCAAGAAAAGGTACCTCAATGGGGTACTTAGCTTTGAAGACTTCGAACTGAAACTCTATTCGAAAATCTCAGGTGTCGGCCGACTGGCACTTGCAAACTGCTTCTGCTTCGGGCACCGCGCGGCAAGAAAGACTGAAGAAAATGGCGTCGGATGCCTCTCATATACCCTGGCACGCTGACGTCAGGGAAGAAGCGACAGCAACCGACGCCGGACCAAGACTTTGGAATTCGGGCCGACTGCAGGACCGCCTGACGGCAGGATAACCCAAGTGTGATGACTGCAGCAGGGTAACGCAATGAACATCTGAGCATGTGAATTTGATAAAGAAAACATTTCAAGATGGATATTCAGCAAAATATCAGGGACAAAGGAATATTAATTGCTAGAGGAGCTTCAATAGTGATGGAACAGAAAGCTCCAACAGTGATAGAAAAGGGGAAAATAAATGGCAGATTTGTGGTAGTAAGGAGGTACTGGCAAGGGATGAGAATGATGCTGGCATGCATTTATATTCCACTACTATTTCCATGTGGTGACTAAAATTTGATCTGCAACAATGGGGACATATTGGAGGGCCTAGAAGGTAACAAAACAGAAAGGGCAGATTTCCAAAGAAATTTATGAAAATATTTGATATGGAAGATGTGAATTCAGTAGTAGGAACTCAATTTACATATTATTCCTCAAGGTACAATAAGTGGGCAAACAGGGATTATATTTCATAGGAACATGTGCTTGAGAACTTTGACAGTTTCCAATAACTGCTTTAGATCATGTGAAAATAAATTACAAAGATAAAAATGCAGGGCAATGAAGTTATGAGACAGTTGTGCTTCCCCATTCACCTGTTTAAGACGGAAGAATTTAAGAAATGGGTAGTGAAAATTATTCAGGAGTTATTAGGGAAAATAGAAAGTACTACAGAAGTTATAGCTAATGAGTAGGATACAATCAATAAAAAGTGGAGTTTAAAAATGAGGTACAAAAAAAAGATATGGTTAAGCAGAAACAAAAATTTACAGAGCTGACAAATGGAATCTCACAAAACAAGAAGAGGTGCAACTGCAGACTGATATAGAGAGAGAAAATAAGGAGTACCTTGATAACAGTAATCCTTCTAAATTCATGCATATTAAGCAATTTTTTTTACAACTCCAGAGCAGATAAACATATGGCACAATGACCTACGCAACAAAAAGTAGGAAGAGTTTTTGATAAACAGGCAGTCTATAACAAGAAACATTCCCAGGGATGTAGAGCTATTAGAGATTTCAGAAATTTTATGAAAATCTGTATGAAAGCAGAAAAGTGGGGGGAATCAAGAAAAACACAAATGAAGTATTTATCAAGACAAATATGCAATCTTCGAAAATACAACTAGAGTTTAAATTATACCAAATTAGACATATTATAAAAACATTGGTTAAGAATATAAAGTTATACAACAATGATTTAACATTTAGAAAAAGGTAGCCAGTTTAGAGAGAAATTAACAGGCAAGTTTGCATTATACTAACAAGAACTGCAATATGGAAGGAGAGAAAAGCAGGTTTATTGTACATTTAGAATGAAAGCCAGGACAGAGAAATTGACAGAATGAAGAAGGTAGAGTAAGGTGGTTGTACAGTATGAACAGGCGTTTGCTCACATTTAGGGGATATAATTTTTGCTGGTGTTGAGCAAGGAACAGAGGGAACTTTTGGCAAGGAAGTTTTTCAGAATGGTTATGAATGGGAGGGAGGGTGATGACCTGATGGGATACAGGTAAAGGAGTTCTAGGCCTTAGCAACATGGTACGAATACAGACCATGCTCAACAGATTTGATAGGTTTGTGGACAGGCAGGATTTTTTTTCAAACACCTTTACTGAATTATCACTTGTGACAGGCAAAATTTACATTCATATAAAAGTAATCAAAATATATTAACATAAATATACTTCACATACAGACAGGTGGTTTTGGTCGCTGAATCCTAATGACTGACTGGGAACATAGTTATGTGCAATACGTTTAGTGCTGGACAAGTAGATGGATGATTGATAATTTTACTGGTGTCAAGAAGATATGTATATGTTAGATGATGGAATAGTTCTAACAAATTTAGTCTTTTTAGTGCTATACAGTGGTGGGTTTTGAAAGTGTTACTTACTGCACATTAAGTAACCTTGTTATAGCATTGTTCAAGATGTAATATTTGTGATGCCTGAAGGTTAGGAAGGATGGGAGTACCATAAAAGTGAGGATAGGAGACAATTAGTGGCAAGTAAAGTTTTAGTTGCACTGGTGAAAAAAGTTCTTGGCTCTGTAAAGCATCCCTCATTTTTGATTATTTTTTTCTTGTGCAATTTTGTATAAGCAGGTCAAATTTAACATTATTGTACACCATTATCCTTAATACAACCACTGAAAATACTTCATAGCAAATTATCAAGAGAGGGGACTAAGTTTTGTTTTTTCACGAGATGGATTTTGGGAAAATAGTAGTTTGATTTTTTTTTTTTTAAAGGACTGAGCAGGAGTGGAGTTACACGGCCATGTTTTAGTTGATGTTAAAAGCTTCACAAGTAATTTTTTGGAGTGTGGAGTCAGCTGTACACTATATTAGGAAGGCCTGTTGCGTGGCTATGTAGAGGGAGTTGGTGAGAATGTTAAAGGAGGAAGGACCAAGGATGCAGTCTTGTGGTATTCCAGTGGTGACAGGCAGGTAAAGAAGGATGATGTATTGCCATTTTACTGACTGATCACTAATCGACTGGTAGCTTTTGAACCACAGAAGGGTGGGATGAGAGAGACCTAATGAGGATCTTTGAAGTAAAGTTTGCTGTGACAAATCATATCAAAGGCTTTAAACAAGTCTAGAAATAAGGAGACTGCTAGTTTGCTTTTCTCTCTAGCTTTACTGACAGTATCTATATAGGTTAGAAGTGCTATGCTAGTACTATAGGAAGGACAGAAGCCATGTTTTGTGGGAGATTGAGCTCTTCCTTCAGGAGAAATTGTTTTTGACTGCAGTTTAAGTATTTTGGAGAACAAGTATAGGATCATTATAGGACTAAATTTAGTCATGTCTGTTGAACTTGCTGCTTTGTGCAGAAGGATAATGTGCGACTTCCACAGAAAGTGAACGTGGGATTCCCCATTTATAAGCACTGCTGTTTTAAGGTAAAGTATTCATTTAGGTCATCAGCTGAAGTAGAGCATGGTTTGAGCTTAAGAGTACTTTTATATACGATATAGGCACAGGTTTGAAATTAAAAATGGATGTGCTGGTACACGGCTGTTGGGCAGCATTAGGATTAGATGATTGGGAATCCTTTATTAGAGATGTTATACTATCTATGAAATAAGAATTGAACTGTATTGTAATTTTGAGTGAGAAGTTATGGAGAGAATGGTTACGGTTAAAATTCTGACCTGGATACAATATTTCTTTAATGGCTGTCCAGAATTTTAGGGTCGTCTTTACTACTATTCTGAAAGTTACTGTACTATAGTTTTTGTCTTAACTTTTTTAGTATCATTGTGAAACAGTCTGAAGTTTGATATTGTTTCATAATTTTGCCATTCTTTCCATGCTTTTTTTTCTCTAGCCTGCATTAGCATTCTACTCTATTTGGATAGCCAAACTGCATTACTTATTTTTAATATCTTCCTTCTAGGCAGTTAAAGGCTATTCAGTAAAAGTTGTACTGAATTCACCGACAGCCTCATCTAATATGCGAGAAATTTTAGGAAGTTCCAGTTGACAATATGGTAGTAATGAAAATTTTGGGGATAAAACTTGAAAAGTTGTGTGCCATTTTATAAACATGTTGCTTAAGTGGACGGGCGAGATGTCTGGTTATACAGACTGATAGATGATCACCTAGAGAATCTGACATTGTACCTGTGGAGGTGTACTTGCAAGTGTCTGACACTAGGATCCAGTCTAAGGGAATTTGATGTCTTTCTGCAATGTTTGTGGCTATTAATTAGTTGTGTGAAATCAAATAAGTTCATGCTATATGTAAGGGAGATGCTGAGTTATGTCAAGCCAGCAGGCACTTGCATCACCTAATGGTATTTTTTTCTGTGGAATGGTTATGGGTATCTAATATATAGTATTGTTGCCAGGAGTCATGCAGAGAACAGCAATGCACATTTGTTTGCAAATGTGCGATTTCATGAAAGTAATAAACTCTGCTGAACTGAATTTGGGTATTGGTTTGTTGTAAGGGGAAATGAAGCAATACCACTACCTTTCCTCTTTATACTATCATTACAGATGATATAGCCGGGAGTTGTAATTTCAGAATGGTTTATGCTGGGTTTAAGCCAAGTTTCAGTTACAGCGAGAATATCAGGTTTATGCTGGGTAATCCAAACATGTAGTTCAGAAAATCACTCATACTTCTATATTTATAGATTCATAGGCGTGTACTAGGCTAATGGCCCTGAAGCCTTTACAAGCCTAGTCCATAAGATTACCCTGGCATCGTGCCACCCAACCTTAGTTCCTAGTGCTTCTGTCGAGTAGAGCCACTGGAGTGATCTCTGGTGTGAGTTTTCTATTTCCCATCCACTTAAAGATTTCTCTGAACCTGTCCCTCCAGCATGTTTTGTTGATTGTGGTAATGAGGTTGAGGTCTCTGGAGCATGTGGTGCCGAGCGATTGCAGAGATCGCCTCTAAGTAGGCGATACGAGAGAGAGAATAGTTGGGAGTTTTTTTGAGTCTGTCCATATAAGACAAGTGTTTAAAGCCTAGGATCCTCTTTGTGAGGTACTTTTGTGGCCTCTCCAGTTGTTGCAGGTGTCTAGTGAGGTACATGCCAAATGGGGCATTGTACTCTATGACTGGCCTAATGAGGGAAGAGTAGAGGGAGACAATGACCCCTTTCTTCCTGGATGCAAAACTCTTTGTAAGGAGATGTGCCACATAGGAATTTGACCACAGTGGCAACGTGGTGGTCAAAGAGAGAGGTTGCTGTCAACCTGTGTTCCCAGATCTATTATAACGCCTTCTGTGTTCAGTGGACTACCATCAATGTGGTAATTTATGGGAACTGGGTTTTTCCCAAAGTGGATGAAGACACATTTTGGCATTGAGCTTAAGGCCATGGTTCTGGCACCAGTCATTGATCTGATTGAGGCCTTTCTGCAGGATGTCAGCATCACTTGGGGAGTTAACAGCTCCCAGCTTGCAATCATCTGTGAAATTTGTCAGCCAGAGTCCCTTCGTGTTGGCCTGGACTTCAGAGAAGTAGATAAACAGGAGAGGACCCAGGACCAAACCTTGTGGGACTCCACTCATGACCGGTTGTCAGTCCAACTTGGAGTCAGCTACTTTCACACTGTGGGTTCTGTGAGCCAGTTTGAAACCCACCTAGTGATATAGGGGTTGATGCCTAGCTTAGCAAGTTTTTCTAGGATTCCTGAGTGGGGAATGGTATCAAAGGCCTTGGCCAGATCAAGGTAGGCTGTACAAATCACCTTACCTTCATCCACAGCTCTGGTGACTGACTCGAAGTCGACAAAGTTGAGCAGGCATGAACTACCCTTCACAAAACCAAACTGTGTAGGCTCCAGAGTTTGGAGATTCCCTATATCCTTGTTTATTAACTCCAAGACTATGCATTCCATAGCTTTGCACATCAGACTCGTCAGGCTAATGGGGCGATAGTTCCTGGGGTCTGTAGTCACTCCTTCTTTGTGGAGAGAGATGACTTTAGCAGTGCACCATTTGGTAGGAACAAAGCCTGAGGTGAGGCTATGATTGAAAAGGGCATACAGGTGAGGTGCTAGTTCACTCTGTAGTTAATGTAGAACACAGCCAGGGATACTGTCAGGTCCCATAGAAACTGTATTCTTGGTCTTGGACAGTGCTGTTAACCTGTGCAGCAGTAATACTGGGTGCCTGGCAATCTACTGGTATTGTGATTGGTCCTTTGTGGGGGGGGGGGTAAATTTAGCACTGAATCTGTCCGCCAGCATATTTGCAATATCAATATAGGAGGTACCATTGTACAGTACCTCAGAGCAAATCTGGGTACTGCCATGGAGATTCTTTACATAGCTATAGAAGGCCTTGTGGTTGTCTTTACTATCTGCTGCAATTCTGTTTTCATAGCTAGCTTTAGAGGATTTGATGAGGGATCTCAACCTTTTGTTGAGGCTGATAAGGGAGTTTTTTCCAGTCTTGGGACTTCACCTTATTCCATATCAGTTTCTTCTTTCTGTTGTAGAGTTTATGGCAGGGGACCAACAGATTGGCTTTTTTCTTTGAGGAGAGCATCTTAGTTCTATTGGGTATGGCGAGATCCATGCATTTGTGTAGGTGTTCGTACAGTGCATTGATGTATGATTTGGCAGTCATGCAACTATTCTCCATTTGCATGGGTGCCGTGAAATTAGCCACCTCTATTTTTAGAAGCCCAAAGTTAGCTTTGGAGAAGTTTTTCACGGTTGTTACCTTTGTTTAGGGTGGGGGTGGGAGGGATGTGGATTTCCAAGGTGATTAGCTTGTGATAGGATCTAAACAGGAAGGAGTTTACTATTGGTGTAGAGCAACAGTTGCCCATGTTAGTAATGACCAGGTCAAGGATGTTGCTACCTCTAGTGGGGGTAAGAACAAGCTTGTCCAGGGCATTGGAATCAATGAATTCCAGAAAGTGTTGGGCAAGTGTATTGGTACATGAATAGTTTTCCCAGTTAATGGAGGGGTAGTTGAAGTCACCCTGTATGAGAGTGTTAGGCTGGACCCTAATATTCTCCAGGGTGCTTAGGAATGTGGAGTGTGAATCTTGGAACATGGTTGGGGACCTATAGCAAGCTACGACCTGAATCAATGTCTTACTCAATATTAGTTGCAAAAGTTAGATTACCAGGGTTGGGGGGGTTGACCATTGTAGGCTTTGAGTAGTGTGTAAAATATAACTGTTTCAATTGATAAGTGGGGCCAGGACTAGGGTTAATATGTCCTCATAGAAGGATTTTAGTATATTGGGGAACTAGTACTCGTTTTATTTTAAGGCTATTTCATCTCAATCCAAAACCAAATTAAAAATCAGTCTATATTTGGGGTAAAGATGAGGGGCATCATTAAGTAGGAGGTAGTATGAATGGGTGGTTGGGACAGAAATGTTGAGAGCTATTGTAGAGTCATGTAAAATAAGAGATGGACAATTAGGAGAAAAATACAAGTCAAAGGACTAGCAAGATTAAATGGATCAGGATGTTACTGTTATGTAGCATGGAAGCTGGGATCAAGGAGGAAAAAAAGTTGCGGGACAGTAGAATATTAAGTGGCAGTGAAGTTTGAAAGATGACAGAAAATACTTCCTCCTACCACTGAAGGGAGAGAGTTAGGCTGCCCTTGTATCTTCTCCGGAAGGTAAGGATTCCAGTAATCCTTACCTTCCAGAGAAGATACAAGGGCAGCCTAACTGGTAAAAGGTTGAAAGAAGTGAGGGTTTATCTGGAAAAAAGTAAGTAGTAAAAATTGAAAGAAGTGAGGGTTTATCTGGAAAAAAGTAGATAACCCAATGAAGAAAAGATGGGTGCCATTAGGGAATTTGGTTAAAAGGAAAAAAGGAATGTTTGTATTGGTATAGTACAGTTGTTAACCCAATGAAGAAAAGATGGGTGCCATTAGGGAATTTGGTTAAAAGGAAAAAAGGAATGTTTGTATTGGTATAGTACAGTTGTTTGCGAGGGTTAATGAATATTTTTTCACTTTTTTGTATAAAAAATACTTTTAGTGTTACTACCTTGCTTTCTTGTTGGTTTCTAAGCTTACTTGTTGCAACTGGTTTCTGGTTTATTTGTTACAACTTGTTCACTGTTATTGCTTCATAAATTTGTGATGTACCTTAAGGGTGAAGTTTAAACCAAGGACCTTCTGGTAATCATTTTTTTTCCTCTTATCACCATTAAAAGTAGAGGAGGACAAAAGAAAAATGTAACGTGTTAACATTGCTAGAAATTTACTGATCCCATTATAATATATCACAATGGTATTTCTTGCCCTACTGAAAGCAAACATTTTCAAAAACCCCTGTTTACAGCTCCCTTTACAGGGGTATCTTATGCAGGAGTCAAGCTCAGTGCAACCATGTTTATTTCACTTGCTATGTCATTCATCTTCCTCTAGTAAAAAATAACAGTTGGAGAACAAAGAGAAATTAACCTAAATGCCCAAAAATGGAAGCTTTCAATTACAAATGCTTACCGACTGATGACTGGGCCACATAAATCTCCACACTGACAGAATTCGGCTGATATGAAGATGGCAAACTGCTGTCAAATACACAGAAAGGTCTTTCCAGCGATACTGTAGTCAGTGTAGGGTTACCAGGTGCAAACTGAGGGCTTGCAATACGTGGTTTTGGAAACTGAGCTGTAAAAAGAGAATGCATACAATTTAAATTCTCAACTTCTTTTCATCCATCTTTACAGGAATTTCCAAAGACTGCATTTAAAATATTGCTTTACTTTCAAGACAACACAAACAAAAGCCAACCTCACAAAAACACCAAGGACTAACAAACCTTCAAAGCTTTACCACTAGTCTTCTTTGGCAGGCACAAAAAACCTCACCGCTTTAATGGAGAAGTCTCACAAGTACATCTGTTCATGATATAGTGCACAGGAATAGAATGGCCAACTTCAGTTGTCAAAACACATTACATTTACCAAAACTTCCAAGATGGCCACACATTGTGTAACAGCTTAATGAACCTCTTCCAGCATGAAAACAAACTTGCAAAGAAAAACAGTGGACCCAGATTTCAGGGTAAATTTCAGTAACTGGCTAGTAAGTGCATTGCCTGGATGCCAAGAAAAAAGAAAGAAGACCTGAAGGAAAATCGGCTACAGAAGGAGACAAAAGAAATCCCTGACAGGAAAAATACTATAACTGTTCAGCAAAAAGCAATGCAAACTCCAGACATAACTTCCAGTAACCTAGAGGAAAGTACAAATCAACTGCACACAGACCTGACTAAAATAAATGAAGCACTGAGAGTATAACAACTCATAAAAGACCACAAAAAATGGGAAAAAAGCTGCAAAACTCGGAGGTGGAAATGAAGAAAAGGCTGGCTAAATGAGACTGCACAAGGAAAGAGGTTTCAAAAAGTAAAATAATTAGATGACAAAGCAGATAGGGAAAACCTGAGATTTTCTGCGTACCCAAGAAAATGGAAGGAACAGACTATTCATTTTATGAAAGCACAAACAAGCAACTGGACTGGTATTCCCACACCAGGAATCGTTAATCGAAAGCACACATTGAGTGTATCCTCCAAACCCTGCTATGAGAAAACAACCTAGACCTTTAATAGTAAAAACCTAAGCTCACCAGGAGGAGGAGTTAATTCTCACAAAACGGTGGCAGAAGGACAAAGTACTAAAAGTGGGAAAAGGCAGAATGTTGAGGAGGACTACTTGCTGTACACCAGGCAGAAGAGAAGTAAATTTATTCCATTATTCAGGGAATGTCGAGAAGCAGGCATGAGGTTCAAACAGCTGTACCCAGCTATCTTCAAAGTATTCTTCCCTGGAGGAACAATATCATTTTTTGATTAAGTACATGCTAAGGAAGAAATACAACTGTTTGCCCAAAAAACTTGAGCTGTGAAACAGGAGAGTCTGTTTCTTGTTCTTCTGCTAATAAAGAGCACAGAGAGGCTGTGCCAGTGAAACAATCATTTTCCAGTATTTCAACAGAAATTGCTTGAGAGATGAAAAAAAAAGCAGAACAGTTGACTAAAAGAATTAAGAGTACACTGGAAAAGCAGAAAAGGGAGATGGAGATGAACAGGAACAGAAGAAAATCTGGAAACATTGGACTTTCTTGGATTTTGGAGTCCCCTACAAATTTAATAAATCATATGTCCTACTTAATGCCATAAATGCTCATAAAGATAATCATATGTCCTACTTAATGTCATAAATGCTCAGAAAGATACTCAGAAGAGGGGAACAGCAGGGAGAAAGTTAACTGCGAGTAAAACAATTTGTTTTACTAGTATTGCACAATATTATATATATATATATATATATATATATATATATATATATATATATACACACACACACATACATACACACATACATACACAAATGTATTTGCATCTTATAAAAAGACCTGAAAATAATACTTAAGTGTAATGGGGATACTAATGTAAATAGGTTCTCCTGTTTTTCCCCTCTCCCTTCTCTTTCTCCTTGTTCAGTTTTAGATTAATCTAGTAACAAGTTTTTCACAGAAAGCAAGTAAACAAAAAAGCCTAGTAAATGTTGTGCCCGATTCTAATGCCTCTATCCGACAGACAATCAGAGACACATGGCTTGAAGAAAATGTTTTCTGAAAGTATTCAGGTGTTTCTCAACTGGGACAGCTATAAACACAAGAAAAAACTAAACACCCAACAGAACCACAGGCTGTACCATGCATCTTACCATGGATAACCTCTATTTTAGGTTAGCTCAAGTCATGTCTTTTGTGAGTGGCTGTCAATTTAGAACATTTGTTCCTATATGGTGGGTAAACCTTCAATATTTGAATATGTACATAATTGTGTGTGTACTATTAAGTACATAGATTTTAGGGGGGTTGGGTGCATGTGTGTGTATTTTTATTTGATGGTTTTCAATAAAATTCTGCACATAGGCTCAAATGGAGATGACAAGAAAAAAGATCAACTTGCCAAACAGTATGTATATGCAACACAAAGGCTGGAACTAAACATTTAACAAAAAAGCTGTTATACATAAAAGGTGTGAATAATTAAAGAATATGATGCTTTCTAGAATGCCTTTAAATGTTAATGGTCTCACAGATAAATGCAAAAAGTAGTGGACTATATTAAAAAAATGAAGTGTGCAAAAGTGCTACAGGAGACGTACTCGGAAAGAACTGAACACGTGAATTTGATAAAGAAAGGTTTTCAGGGTGGTTATTCAGTGGAATAACTGGGGCAAAGGAATAGAAGAGTACTTATATTTATTACAAGAGGTGCTCCAATAGTAATAGAAGAGGATAAAACGACAATGGTAGATTTGTAGTAATAAGGGGCTACTGGTAAGGGAGGAGGGTCTTACACAGGCACATTTATATTCCACCAAAAACTGCTATAATGGAGCTTAAGAAGAAAGATTCTGGGAAAAATAATCAGCTTTCAGCAAAGAATATTACTTATAGGTGGGGACAGAAACTTTATTTGCAGCAGTGAAGATGTGCATGGGAGGCCCAGCAGGGAAAATACAACAAAGTAGGGTAGATTCTTCAAGAAATTTATGAAAATATTTGGCATGGAAGATGCAAGTTCAGTAATAGGAGTATGGAGTAAATTTACATATTCTCCACGATATAAAAACTGGGCTAGACAGAATTTGCATTTCACAGAAACGTGCATTTAATAGAAAGTCTTGGCATGTACCTATTAACCATTTCAGATCATACATCAATAATCAAAATAAAAACGGGATAATAAAATATTTTATTTGTTTACCAGGATGGTCCATTTGGCCACGAAGAGCCTGTTTTCAATGGAGTCCTGGGGAGAAAAGCTCATTAAAAATAAAAATTACATTCAAAGTGTTGTACTACTGTATTTACTGTAAAGTAAGTAAAATCATAGCATTTAAAGATACAATGTCTGGAATGAACAAAGTCATTATTTGCAGATAAATTTGATCCTGCTATAGAAGTAAACAAATCGGACACTGAAGTACATGAGATGTCAGAGGTGTAGAGATTAGAAGAAATTATGTGGGGTGGGAGCAGAAGCATTCCCAGAG
>NC_056745.1:624929641-625149922 GCF_019279795.1 Protopterus annectens | reverse complement strand
AAAAAAGGAACCAAGACAAAGCCCAGGGATCAGCAAAATCTGGTCTCTGGAACACTAGCTAGGAAAGTATGGAAAACAAGGATATTTTTTTTGTTTTTTTTCCAAGTTTTTTTTTACAGGAAGGCAGAAAACACAATAAATGCTATACTTTTCGACTAATTGCTATCAAAAGCTAGTACACTTGAGTGTCTTAGCCTGTAGTTTAACTTTTAGGCAAAACTTAAACTAGCAAGTGCAGTAAACAGTTTGAGCTTATAAAAACAGTAAAAACAGTTCAAACTTCGATAAAGTAAGCAAAAACAGTGGTCGAAAGTCGAAAAAGGTCGAAAAAGCCAAGAAAAATACTTAAAATCTGGAAAGGTAGTCTTTTCTGGTCTCTGCTGCTACAGGAACCCTGCTGGACACCACGAGGAGCTGTGCTGAGTTCTCAATAGCTGGAAAAGCCCGCCAAAGTGTGCTTTATAGCAGGGGGCTGGAAAAGACAGGAAATGACCCAAAATGGCCAATAAACTACAAGTTACTGCCTTAAACCACTCCTCTGAGGACAAACAGGCAGCTCAGTGCTCCCCACTCTCACTGGTGAGTAAAGAAACTTCCCCCTGACCAAACAAGGAAAATGGAGAAACACAGGAACCAAGACAAAGCCCAGGGATCAGCAAAATCTGGTCTCTGGAACACTAGCTAGGAAAGTATGGAAAACAAGGATTTTTTTTTTTTCAAGTTTTTGTTACAGAAAGGCAGAAAATACAATAAATGCTATACTTTTCGACTAATTGCTATCAAAAGCTAGTACACTTGAGTGTATTAGCCTGTAGTTTAACTTTTAGGCAAAACGTAAACTAGCAAGTGCAGTAAACAGTTTGAGCTTATAAAAACAGTAAAAACAGTTCAAACTTTGATAAAATAAGCAAAAACAGTGGTCGAAAGTCGAAAAAGGTCGAAAAAGCCAAGAAAAATACTTAAAATCTGGATAGGTAGTCTTTTCTGGTCTCTGCTGCTACAGGAACCCTGCTGGACACCACGAGGAGCTGTGCTGTGTTCTCAATAGCTGGAAAACCCTGCCAAAGTGTGCTTTATAGCAGGGGGCTGGAAAAGACAGGAAATGACACAAAATGGCCAATAAATTACAAGTTACTGCCTTAAACCACTCCTCTGAGGACAAACAGGCAGCTCAGTACTCCTCACTCTCACTGGTGAGTAAAGAAACTTCCCCCTGACCAAACAAGGAAAATGGAGAAACACAGGAACCAAGACAAAGCCCAGGGATCAGCAAAATCTGGTCTCTGGAACACTAGCTAGGAAAGTATGGAAAACAAGGATTTTTTTTTTTGTTTTTTTCAAGTTTTTTTTTTTACAGAAAGGCAGAAAACACAATAAATGCTATACTTTTCGACTAATTGCTATCAAAAGCTAGTACACTTGAGTGTATTAGCCTGTAGTTTAACTTTTAGGCAAAACTTAAACTAGCAAGTGCAGTAAACAGTTTGAGCTTATAAAAACAGTAAAAACAGTTCAAACTTCGATAAAATAAGCAAAAACAGTGGTCGAAAGTCGAAAAAGGTCGAAAAAGCCAAGAAAAATACTTAAAATCTGGAAAGGTAGTATTTTCTGGTCTCTGCTGCTACAGGATCCCTGCTGGACACCACGAGGAGCTGTGCTGAGTTCTCAATAGCTGGAAAAGCCAGCCAAAGCGTGCTTTATAGCAGGGGGCTGGAAAAGACAGGAAATGACCCAAAATGGCCAATAAACTACAAGTTACTGCCTTAAACCACTCCTCTGAGGACAAACAGGCAGCTCAGTACTCTCCACTCTCACTGGTGAGTAAAGAAACTTCCCCTTGACCAAACAAGGAAAATGGAGAAACACAGGAACCAAGACAAAGCCCAGGGATCAGCAAAATCTGGTCTCTGGAACACTAGCTAGGAAAGTATGGAAAACAAGGATATTTTTTTTGTTTTTTTCAAGTTTTTTTTACAGAAAGGCAGAAAACACAATAAATGCTATACTTTTCGACTAATTGCTATCAAAGCTAGTACACTTGAGTGTATTAGCCTGTAGTTTAACTTTTATGCAAAACTTAAACTAGCAAGTGCAGTAAACAGTTTGAGCTTATAAAAACAGTAAAAACAGTTCAAACTTCGATAAAATAAGCAAAAACAGTGGTCGAAAGTCGAAAAAGATCGAAAAAGCCAAGAAAAATACTTAAAATCTGGAAAGGTAGTCTTTTCTGGTCTCTGCTGCTACAGGAACCCTGCTGGACACCACAATGAGCTGTGCTGAGTTCTCAATAGCTGGAAAAGCCCGCCAAAGCGTGCTTTATAGCAGGGGGCTGGAAGAGACAGGAAATGACCCAAAATGACCAATAAACTACAAGTTACTGCCTTAAACCACTCCTCTGAGGACAAACAGGCAGCTCAGTACTCCCCACTCTCACTGGTGAGTAAAGAATCTTCCCCCTGACCAAACAAGGAAAATGGAGAAACACAGGAACCAAGACAAAGCCCAGGGATCAGCAAAATCTGGTCTCTGGAACACTAGCTAGGAAAGTATGGAAAACAAGGATTTTTTTTTGTTTTTTTCAAGTTTTTTTTTTACAGAAAGGCAGAAAACACAATAAATGCTATACTTTTCGACTAATTGCTATCAAAAGCTAGTACACTTGAGTGTATTAGCCTGTAGTTTAACTTTTAGGCAAGACTTAAACTAGCAAGTGCAGTAAACAGTTTGAGCTTATAAAAACAGTAAAAACAGTTTAAACTTCGATAAAATAAGCAAAAACAGTGGTCGAAAGTCGAAAAAGTTCGAAAAAGTCAAGAAAAATACTTAAAATCTGGAAAGGTAGTCTTTTCTGGTCTCTGCTGCTACAGGAACCCTGCTGGACACCATGAGGAGTTGTGCTGAGTTCTCAAAATATTAGTCAAAAATCTAGACAGTTGAGAGGTATGCTAGTGTTGTGTGTATGTGTGCATACATATGCATGCATACATGTGTCTGTTAAGTATGTACATATGCTCCATAGTCTCATTTGCAACACAAATAGAACATGTTTGAGGTACAGATATGTATCACAACAGATAACCCCCACTTTTTTGGAATCTCTTTTCCACATAAAGTACTTCTCTTAAGCTATTCATACATAATTTGGAAATTGATTGGTACCTGCAAATTCATTCCTGGTTTAAAAGCACTTGTGTCCCTCATAGATAGAGGCAACATGCAAATGTTCTGCTCCCCTCTGGTTATTTTTACTAACAATGTAAGGGCTAATATCTCATGGAAATGTATAGGTAGGCTTCTAATCAATTGCCTGCTAAGTATCTATAAACCTAGGCCACCAATGTATCTTTAACTTAGTAAGTGGATGATTAATACTGTCCAAGGGCATCATTTGCAAAGCATAAAAGATATGGGCTGGGAATAGAATTATATTTGTACACCACATTGACAAACTGCTGCTTCCAGATGCCGTTTGTCTATGGTATGCATCACAAGTATTCCTCATATGCACACTGAAGTTTTCATATTAGATGCTTTAACTGGATAGACAGTATTACAACAGGTACTCATCACAATCAACTAAATGCTGATACCCTTATTATTTAATTTTATGTTAAAAGGCAGGACTTGGCCAGGTGTACAACATGTAAGCATAATTTTCAATTTTGTTTCTAAAGAATACTGTACAAAGCCAAAAAAATAATAATGTCTTTCGGCTTTTCCCGGTTAGGGGTCGCCACAGCGGAACTCCGATCCGCTAATGATTGGCAGTGGGTTTTTACGGTGCCGAGCTGCCAGCCCGACGCCCAACCTTCAAGGAAGGCACAGCCATTCACACACACAGCGACCTGCATGTCTTTAACATCACTCGACCACGGGGAGGACATGCAGACTCCACACAGAAGGCGCTCCAGCCGAGAATCGAACAGGAGAACCTCTTGCTGTGAGGCGACAATAAGGAGGCAAAAAGCAAAAATCAGGAAACATTTAAAGAATTACTCTAATTCAGTTAAATGTTAATAGAACAACAAATTTTGCATCACCGCGCCTTTTCTGAACAATAAGAAATAAGAAATTTTAATGTCTGGCACTATTAACTGACTCAATATCCTTATCAGAAAATTCAACATTTTACAAGGGACAGGGCAAAAATGTGAGGCAAAATCACACATTCTGCAAAATCAAGGACAGCTGAGCAGTACACATATAAAGTATTCTTTACAAATTGCTTTATAAGGGGGTAACATAAAGAAGGCTCTGCTGTAAAAAAGGGCAGTGTCCAGTCAGATTAACCTGGTACCCAGCTGAAAGTACTAAATAAATAACGTTTTGTCAAGCACATAACTAAAATGAAAGTGGTACCAATAAACAAGCAAAGAAAATAACTGTGTCCAGAGTCATTTTTGGTTATTACATTATAAGGTCTCCTATGAAAGGCTTCTAAAGTGATACTTTTAGCATATGTGCTAAATCGTAAACTAAGTATTCAGGGTATACACCATAGATAACAAAACAATTATACCTGTCTGTCTGGGATGGGGCACAGTATAAAAATTGTATGTGCAAGACTTAAATAAGTTGGATGTACTCTTGCTTTCTGGTTGGTGAAAATCCAGCTGTCTTAGGCTGGCTATACCCCTGATATACCTATTTATTTATTTTATTTTATTTTATTGTATTTGCATTTGTTTGCTGGGAAAGTCCAATGGGGGAAAAATCATTGGAAGCCTAATGAGGAAAGTTCCAGAAAAATACAAAAAATACAAAATCCAAGTACAAGAATACAGAATTACATAATGTAAGTCTTGTAGGAAAGGAGTCTTCTTTACAAATTTTGAAGAAATATCACCAGTTATACTGTATGATTTGGGCGAGTGGAAAGAAAGAATTTTATCTGCAGAAAAAGGAATTTATTTGGAGAGCAGAGGCATAGTTAGGGTGGGGCAAAGGACAGCAGCCAGCCTGGGTGCAAAGTGCTAGGGGGCATGATTGGCAGAACCCAATCAGTCTTTGGTGCATTATGTATTACATTTGCGGTCATAAGAGCTGAAGGACTGTAGTACTCTGTGTGTGGCATAAACTGTAGCAGCTGCTTGATGCAAATGTAGGCAGTCTGATAAAGTTTAAAAGGAGAGAAGAGCTTTTTG
This sequence comes from Protopterus annectens, assembly GCF_019279795.1. Taxonomy (NCBI): domain Eukaryota; kingdom Metazoa; phylum Chordata; order Ceratodontiformes; family Protopteridae; genus Protopterus; species Protopterus annectens. The sequence goes on along the minus strand of NC_056745.1, from coordinate 625,144,778 downwards.
GTCCTCAGTTCTGAGGAGAGGAGCTTTTTTTTGTCTTTCAATATAACTGAAGAAGTTTTTTTGGGGATATAATAGTGTATGCTGCATTTTAGTGATATTAGGAGAGGTAATTAGGTAGCTCCAACCAGTTAAGTTGTATAAGGGACCAGCAGTGATGGGATCTCTATGGCATGTTAGCAATACATTTTACTACTTTATTATAGCATTGCTGAAGATAATTTTTTGAGTAGATTCCAGATTTGTGAATATAGAAGTATATAAAATAGTAGAAGTAAGTAAGCTTTTTTTCCTGCTACTATCTTTAAGAAAATGATTGTTTCACAAAAGGCCAACTTTTTGTTTAACAGCAGATCAAACGAGGAAGCCAAAATATCAATTTATCATTAATTTTGATGCCTAATATTTTTGTGTGGGGGAATAGTTCTGTTTTTATGTTATTAGATAATGTGCTAGTGAAGGGAGTTCTGTTCTCAGAATGCAATTTTCATGAGAATAGTACTAGCTTTGTTTTTTTTTTGGGGGGGGGGTAGCTGAGAGTTTTTCAGCCAAGTTTCTCTAGAGGAGAAAGATTCCTGAGTTAGCTCTTGAAATTTCTGGAAGAGTAGGGCCAAACAAATGAATGTTGAATCATCAGTGCATTGAATAAGACAGTATGGCACTAAAAATAGTGATAAATATATTGGCGCCTCATTATAGATATAGAGGATTGTGTTGATTAGGAACACATAAATTCACATACTGACTGTAGTACCACCAATTTTTTAACTAAACATATTAGAAAAGACAAAGAGATCCTTGTTGGGCATATGTAACAGGTAGCACCCATAATGCAGTGTAAGGTCCTCTTCTGTACATCTATTTTTCTATTCTTAATAACAAATGTAAAAAACTTGGCTCTCTGTATAGAATTAAACCCTTCCTTTCACCTACAGCTAAAACAACTATAGCTCACACTCATCTAATCTCTACACTCCTCTATGCCTCGCCCATTTTTACTAAGCTATCTAAAAATAACCTCAGCAAATTGGAAATGTCCTACAATAACATTGCCAGATTTGCTACAGTCAACCCATTTAGAACCTACCATTGCATTAATTTAAAGCAGCTAGGATGGCTTGAACTACAAAACCTGATTAAATTCTACCAACTATCCATAGCCCATAACACTCTTTATAAACCTTCCAATACTCCTATTCTATCTACCCTCATCACCCCCTATAAAAATCTGAAGTCCTTACGGTCATCACACAAACTTCTTGTACATACCTCTAAACCTAGCAACAAGGCTGGTGATTCTCTCTTCTCTTATGCTGTTGGAAAAGCCTGGAATCTTCTCCCCAGTGACCTTTCCTCACTTCCCTCATTATCACTCTTCAAAAACAAACTGAAACTTTTCCTTAGAACACACTGGTTATGCCCCTGTACTAAACCTGACTAGTCATCTGTCTCTTCAAACTTGGCTCTGCCTACCCCATACTACTCATGAACTCCTTACTGACCATAATTACTATCTCCCGCTAGAATTAAAATATTTCCAACCTCTGTGGATACTTATTATTGAGGAAATTCTTTATGAAATACAATTATCCTGCCTTCCTTTTTATTTTATTTTATTATATTATATATTCTGTATTGTACCCGTATGCTGTATTATACCTGCATTCTGCACTGTTAGGTTATTGTCCTCACTGAATATTCTCTGTTAACCTGTAATATGCATTGTAAATATGACTCTTGCTTACTGTTGTTTATTTGTTATGTGTTGCTTTCATGGTTCTGTCTTGGAGCTTATCTCCCCGGGCCTCTACTGAAAATGGACATATATCCAGTTAGACTAGCCCGGTCAACAAATGTAAAATAAATAAATGTAAAATAAATAAAATGCCTCATCAATGATGCAAGTTATCATGTATTTATTGACACGTCATAGAATAACTTCTTAACTATTCAAAGGCAACCCCCCAAGAAAAAAGTGAGCTAAAACTGTTACCTCAGTAAACAATGTCATGGAAGTACAAGGTTGCCTGAGCAACTGAGTGAATTATAATTAAATTGATTTTCTGTGTATCTTATTCATTGTTACATACACTTATTCTTGCAGGTCTGTATCTTGCACTGAACACATTTTTGCTTTACAGTCAATAGTACTTTTAATAAGCTTTGTATTTCGGGAAATAAGTATTACTCTTTTCTGACCAGAAAAGTCTGACTGGGCAAAAATCCATTTTCAGCAGAGGTATGGGGAGAGAAACTCCCCAGTTAAATAACATGTATTACATAGAAATGAAAAAAAAATGTTTATGTATAGTACATTTTACATGATCGGTGTTCATTTTTACATGAAAATAAAGGGGCTAGATTTACTGAAAACAATAAAAGAATTTTCTATGCACTGGATAAGCATCAACAGAAAATGAAATATAAAGAGAAGCAGTGTATACATGATTTGGAAGTAAGGAAACAGAACTGAGAGTGCTTTCTTGGATGGTAGTAACTGTAGATATGGATACTAGTAATTTGATTTAACATTAAGAATGAAAGTAAAGGTACGTTGATGAAATTATAGGACTGAAAGTGGATGGCTAGTGACTGCAGAGAAAAAAAATTCTCTGGAGTCTACTTGAGATATAAAAATGTAAACATTTTTAAGCAAAAATCCTAAATCTTCTAGATTTTGCTGCATATTTGGGTGACATACATATGTCCTCCCATTGTTTCTTTGTGAATTCCTTATCCAGTCTCTCTTCCCCATCCTTTCTAACCTCCTCTGATTGATTCTTACAGTTATCATGCAATATTTTATATGCTCTACTGATTATTCCTTTTTAATGACAGCTTCTGTTCTAGATTCTACTAAAAACTCTACCATTGCTGGTCTTTCATTTAGGAACCCTAATTTCTTTTTCTTTGCCTATATTCTGATATCAATCCTTGGTAGGGAAGGCAATCACTAACCTGCAGTCCAAATAAATTCTTGGTCTCTTTCTATTCTATTAACTTTCCCTCTCTAGTTATTTGCTCCCAATCCCTTGGCTCCTTTGCCAGTTTTCTCCAATAAATTCCAGCTCCATCTTGCCTATTGTCTATATCCCTAATTGCAGTCAGCCCTATCAACAGAATCTCCTTTCTCTAGTCTCGTGTTGGCTTATTTCATAGAATACTTTCTCCTACTTTATAGATATAATATTCTTCAAACAAAGTCCAGTGAAAGGCTTTAGCAAAGAAAGCTGAACAACAACACCATTTTCCAGAAAGGCTGTATAAATGCTTTCGTTCCTTCCTTCCTCAAATTAAATTAAATTAATTTCCTCAATTTTATATCAAACAATAGCCATGTGACATTTTAAAAAGCACACACTATCATTTTTCTAAAGCCTACACATCTGTAAACTGGCCCTTATATACATTTTTTAAAACAAAAAAATAATAATAATAATAATAATATGTTTACTAAACAATCCCCTCTAAAATCCATCCTATACTTATAAATGTTTGATGCCCTACATATACCTATTTTCTATAAAAACTATGCCTCTTATTAGATGTTAATTATTCTATTTAATTATTTAGTTATTTTATTATTCTTTAACCTAGAATCAGACTTGGGAAATCAATTTTAATATATTTTGTTTTATATTTTATTTTATTTTATTTTGTTCATTTAATCTCCTCTGCCCTTAAATTCAGAAGACTACTAATTGATATCCTGTCATTAAGGCCTGGCGGGTTGCTTGCATTTAACAACACCTGCCAAAACATTTCCCTATATTTCACAAAATTGGACCAATTTCCTCCTCTCTCTTGTCTTCTAACCTTTTCCAGCACACAAAAAGAGAACTTTTTAAAATCCCTACACATAATACTATGCCTATAGAGTGCATTAGTCCCATCCTGTCTCCTAATAGCATAGTTGTGCTGGTACACCCTCTTTCCTAACTCTTTCTCCGTTTTCTCTATATAATATGCATTGCATGTTTGGCATAAAGCCACATAAACAACCCCCTTTGTCTGGCAGTTGTACAATCCTTTAACACCAATCATCCTTTGGTATCCAATAATACTAATGTTAGTGGTCTCATACATAAACCTACACTCCCTACAATTACCACATTTGCTCATCCTGCCCAAACACATCCTTCTGTCCTTCTCCTGATTCCTCTCAAATAGTGGCTTTGAATTATTTCCTTTCCCGTACACAATTTTGGGGTTAGGTCCCATCTTATCCATCAGGCCAAAGGCTCCAAACACCTCACCTCAGTTCTTCTCCATTATTCTTTGGATCTCAGTAGAATATTTGTCATATGTCATAACACAACAAAAAGAGTCCATTTTAATCTCATCTTCCTTCCTCATCTGTATCTCAGTGTTCTTTATCAATGAGGGATACCACTCATCCCTTCTACATGTTACATATCCTTCCTGCCTATCTAAAAGGTGCCCTGGGTATCCTCTATCTGCTAATAAGCTCTTCAGGACTCTCATCTCTTCCACAAATTTATTAAACTCACTAGTTAATCTATAAATCTTAATCATCTGTCCTTTTACCAGATTTCTCTTCTGCCAAAATGGGTGTTCACTCTGAAAATGCAAAAAACTATTTGAAAAAGTTGGCTTCCTATATATCTTTGACTCAAGGCAACCTTCTAAAATGTTTTTATACAAGTGTACATTCAAATAATCAACCTCTTCCTTTTCTATTGAGTACATACATTTAAAGAAGTCCGTTGTGGAATTTAAATATTCCATAAACTCCACTACCTCATTCTCCGTACCTTCCCAAAATAATAAAATATCATCCAAGAACCTATGATATCTAAATAGATACTTTTTAAACCTAAAGTTTAATACATACTTAGTCTCCCAGTACCAAAGTACTATGTTTGCAAACACTGGTGCTACAATAGCACCCATTGCCACACCTTGAGTTTGTTTGTAGTACTCCCCCTGGAACCACACAAAGTTATTCTTTAATACTAACTCCATCAACTCGGTCAACACATAAATTGTGTCCCCAGAAAATCCAGTACCCTCTCTAAGAGCATTTTGGAACATTTCCATCCCCTCCTCATGTGGAATGCTCAAATATAAGTCCTACACATATTTACTAATAAACAACACCTGTTCTCTATATTCACTTATTGCCAAACTTTTCAGAAGGTGCCAAGAGTCCTTAAGCACATGATCCTTATTTTCAAAAAAAAAATTTTAAATGAAAATCTACCATTTTAGCCAAAGGTTCAGTCTTACTACCTCTCCCTACCACAATTGGCCTCAATGGGAGATCTTCCAAAGACTTGTGGATTTTTGGAATTTCGAATAAAGAGGGCACCCTAGGGTACTTTACCTTCAAAAACGTTATTTCCTCTTCACTAAAACTATACACCTGGAACAATTCTTCTAAAATCATATCCAACCTACTGTTGAAAATATTTATTTCATTTAGGGATGCTCCACTAAAGAATATACTATTGTTCAGATAACTTAACATCCTACTAGTATAATCATGTTGTCCCATTATCACTACCCCTCCCCCTTATCCAGTTTCATGATCCTCACTTGGTGGTTATTCATCAATTCCCTCAGTGCATTATGCTTTTCCTTAGTTAAATTGTCATCTGTTAATCTAGTATGATTATTCAACAAATTCCTAATTTCCATCTCTGTTAATTTTTCAAACATTGCCACTGGGGGAAGTAAAGGGGGATTAAAGGTACTTCTCCTTACCATGGGGGTTCTATTTACTTCATTCTTATCTCCTTTTTCCAATAGCAAGTTTAGGTTAACAGTTCTAACAAACAATTTCACATCCAAAACTGTTTCCACCCCATGATTTTGTCCTCTGGGCACAAAGGTAAACCTATTTGATAGTAACTCAGCATGATGTATGTTCAACTTTTCACTAGCTTAATTGTAAATTTTTAATCATTTAAATTCACTAATAACTACCTTCCCACCATCCCACATGTTAACACTAAGTTCAGTATTCTGTAATATTCTGTATGATTATTATTTTCCTTAAAGGCCTGCATCCAAAATCCCAGTTTCTCCTTGTTTCTTTAGCCCACCCCAATTTCAACACCATCCCTTTCCACTTTGAATTATAGTTTTCTACTTGTGCTATGTGCTATATCTAGGAGTTTTAACTTTTCTGCTTAGCATTCTGCAGTTCATTCTCTTCTTGTTCTGTGAGATTCCCCCTTTTCTACAGTACTTTAACATCTGTCAGTCCTTCTAAATAATTATTGTTACTTCTTAACCGTAGCTTCCTTTCTTTTATTTCCACCCTATTTTTAAACTCCACCTTAATTTTATCCCACTAACTTGCTATATTTCAGAAGACATTTCTGTCTTCTCTAATAGCTCCTGAATAACCTCCACTACCCATTCCTTAAATTCATCTCTTTTCAACAGATAGGTGGGAAAGCACCAGTGTCTCATTTTTATTTCATTACCCTGTGTTTTTATTTTAGTTATTATTGGGGCATGAGCTGAAATATGCATATCAAGACTTTCAATTAAATTCACATGTTCCTGTGAAATGTAAATTCTGTCTAGCCTAGTCCAGGTTTTATGTCTTGGAAAATAATATGTAAATTCACTACAAATCTCTATTACTGAATAAATATCTTCCAAGCCAAATATTTTCATAAATTTCTTCAAAAATCTACCCCCTTTGTTATACTTTCCCTTATGGGCCCCTCAGACACATCTTTACTGTTGCAAATCACATTCCACTCTCTACCAAAAAGTAATATTCCATGCTGAAAACTAATTATTTCTCCCAGGATTTTCTTAAGCTCCATTATAGCAGTTTTAGGTGGAATATAAATACATGCCAGTGTAATCCTCCTACCTTGCCAGTAGCTCATTAGCACTACAAATCTGCCATTATCATCTTTTTTATTTTTTCTTCTATCACTATTGGAGCTTCTCTTGTAATTAATATAAGTACTTCTCTTTTCTTTGTCTCAGGTATTCCATTAAATAACCATCCTGAAAACATTTCTTTATCAAATTCACATGCTCAGTTCTTTCTAAGTGTGTCTCCTGTAATATAACTATTTGCACTCTACATTTTAATACAGTTCACTATTCTTTCTTTTTTTTGTCTTTATCCATGAGACCGTTTACATTTAAAGATGTTACAGAAAGCATCAGTGCATTAAAAGGTTATTATTCCCACCTTTTATGTATAACACTTTTTTTGTTAAATGTCTAGTTCCAGCTTTTGTGTTACATGCATACACTGTTTGACAGGTTGAGCTTTTATACAGTTGTTTCTTGTCATATCCATTTGAGCCTATGTCACATCTTACAAAACTTTTTTCTTTATTGAAAGCCCTCAAACAAACAAAACAAACACCCCCCCAATATGCTCCAAAACATATTAAGTTAATACTAACACACAAAACTATGTACATCTTCAAATACTGAAGTTGTACCCTCTTAATAGGAACAAAAGTCCCAAACTGACAGTCACACTCATAGACTTGAGTTAACCTAAGAGAAAGGTTAAACATGCCAAGACAAATGGTGCAGTCGATATTTCTACTAAGTACTAACTGGTTTTGTCTTCTCTTTATAGCTCTCCCGGCTGGGAAAATCCCAGAATGCTTTCAGATAACATTGTCTCCCAGCCAATTTCTCTTCTCAGGTTTTTTTTTTCTTCAGCCAATCACTCGCCACCAGACTACAGCCAGTTTCGCTTTATCATATTGTCTCCATGATGACATGAGAACCAGGCAGCCAATTTCTCTTTATCAGAGACTTACAGCATATCTGGACCTGGTCAAGGCCTTTTAAACTATTCCCCATACAGGTATTATTAACAGACTTGTAACTCTGAATATAAATTCTTATACTGTGCAGTGGATAGCTAACTGGGTGTCTGGCAGAATGCACTTGATTAGACTCGCAGGTGACACTTCTGAAAGCAAAAAAAGTTACTGTTGATATACCACAGGTAGGGCTCAGTATTTGGTTCTCTCCTATTTGCCATCTATCCCTCCGACCTTCTGGGCAGCACTCCTGACCTATGGTTAACTAGGTTTACAAAAAAAAAAGGCTCACATAGTGTTGAATGAATGGGAAACTGTACCTTCACCCAGAAAGGATAAGACAATGCCAATAAAATCACTAAATTTACTTTAATAATTTAAAAGAGAATCAGTTAAGTGCTTTTGTCCCAACACTTACTTAACTTACTTACCCTTAACTCACTAGCACCCATCCATATTGCAGGTATAAATGCCAGAATATCCCCTTGGCTAACCAAAACCACTCACAACTTAATGAAATATAGGTACAGAATGTGGAAAATATGGGTAAAATCCAAACTACCCATCCACCTACAAAAATACAAGGAACTTAGAAACCAGACAAAAAAAAATCGATAAGGACAAAAAAATAATTCAATCATAACCCACCAACTGCTCAAAAGTCAAATCCCTCTAAGTTTTGGCATGCAATTAATCAAATTCTCCACCCTGGCAACCCCACTTTTCCAAACCTCTGCCCTACAAAAACACCGCAAAAAACTGGAGCTATCTTTAATTCTCACTTTATTGAATATATCAAGAAGATGCTATCCTCTAACTCCACAAATACCAACACTGTAACTTCTCCTAGCCCTCCTCTTTCCTCAAACTCCACTAATTATTTTCCCTCAAACCTGTACCCATCTGCTACATTAAATCTCTACTCAGCAAACTAAAACACTGTTCTCCATCAGCTGACAACATTCTTCCCTACTTCCTTCAGGTAACAGCAAAGTCTCTGGCTCTTCCTGTATCTATTCTCATAAATCACTCCATCTCTGAATCTAAAGTTCCCTCTATCTGGAAGGATTTCTACACTATATCTATACATAAAGGAGGTAACTCCTCAGAAATTGCCAACTTCAGACCTATAGCTATCCTTTCACCCCTCTCTAAAATCCTGGAAAAATGCATTCACAAGCAAGTCATGCAACACTTATTACAAGAAAATCTACTTACCCCCACACAACATGGCTTTTGCCCAAAACACAGTACTACCACTGCCCTCCTATCCTTCATCAACTCTATCTCTGAAGCAAGAGACAATAACAAACTGGTCACCTGCTTATTCCTTGATCTTTCAAAAGCTTTCGACACTGTCTCCCTCTCTGTCCCTCTAAGCAAACTCACTAACCTCAATTTCTCTATCATAACCATAGAATGGTTTTCTAGCTAACTCTCTGATTAACAACAATATGTAAAATGGCTTTCTGCCCCCCCCCCCAGCCTGTTAAAACTGGCATTCCCCAAGGTTCTATACTTGGTCCATTACTTTTCAATATCTTCATTAACCTACTCTGTACATCTTGCCCTCAGTCATCACTTGTTCAATATGCTGATGACGCCACAGTTATCTCTATTGCTGACAACCCTACTGAACTTCTCTCACTTACTCAGTCTTCCTTTAACTCAGTTGAAACCTGGCTATCCAATAATCAGCTTATACTGAATCCAAATAAAACTAAACTCTTACTTTTTCTTCCCAAAAATCTTAACAATCTTAAATCCTCCTTCCCCATCCTCTCTCTCAGCAACACACCTATCACTATTGAATCATTCACTAAACTCTTAGGTGGCATAATCAATGACCAATTAAAATTTGATCCACATACTAACAACTGTATCAGTAAAACACACCAAAAACCGGAGCTCTTATACAGAAATAAAACGTTCCTCACTAACAAAGCAAAGATATCACTCACACATGCTTATCTACTACCAAGTTTAATGTACAACTCCCAAATCCTCACAAACCTTAACTCATTACTCCTTACTAAGTTAGAATCTACCTATAACAAAGTCGCCAGATTCACAGCAAACCTAAATTAAAAATCTCATCACTGTCTCTCTCTAAAACATTACACTGGCTAGAATTTCCCTATCAGCTTCTCTCTCAGCTGATGGTTGTTCATTCCATTTTATATCAGTCTTCATTCTGTCCCAACCTATCCTCCCTTATCTCCTACCACACTCCCTCTAGGAATCTTCGAAGCTCAGACCAAGGCCTACTACAAACCCATTAACCAAAGAATAAAACTGGCTGCAACCTTTACAGCTACAACCCTGCCAAATCATGGAACAAACTCCCACAGGAAATTAGGACTCTCAGTAATACTAAAGAATTCAAATTGGCTTTAAAAGAATACCTGCCATTGTACTCAGCCTCCTTAACTTATTCTCAAGTACTCATCCTTCCTAACTTCTTCTCCTTCCCATTTCCTGTTGCAGCACACTTGCCTACCCAAAATCTCTACTCAGTTTCTCCCTTACCTACATACTCTTCCTTTTCCTTCTCTACCTAAACATACTTATACTCTCATATCACCCCCCATCTACTACTTATTATTGTAACTCCTTTAGTCAATACTTCCCAACTATGCTGTATCTTGTCTCTAAATCAGTGTTTATAATTTGTTTGTTATTGATAAACCTAGGTATAAACCTATATAGTCTTGTCTGTATTCAAAATTGATTGTTATAGAAAGCCCATTTTAAACTTGTCTGTATTCAATATAAATTCTATGCTGAACATTATTAATATGTTCCTAACAACTGTTACAAGGAGCTTTTCTCCAAATTGTTGAATTGGTACCTTAAGTACTAAATTGTATAAATAACTGTGGATCTTTTCTCCCCGAGCCTCCGCTGAAAAAGGACTATCAGCTCAGTCGGACAAACCCAGTCAACAAATGTAAAATAAAAATAAATAAATAAATACTGATGGACTTTATCAGAACTAACCATATAACACAATCCATTCCCTTATATAGTAAAATAAAACCCATTACATTCAATTAGCATAAATTAATCATTAAATCTTAATGGTGCACTAAAAAGTGTGAGCACATAGGTGGAACTGCATAACACATCATAAGAAACTTTGATAATAACTAAGGAACAATAAATATAGTAAAAAAATAGTAAGTCACAGGTTGGAAGCACAGGGACAATAGAAATATGATTATTCAAACCTGGGTAAACTGAAGCATTAAGTTTTAACTGCCAGGTGAGCTCCTTAAGTTTTAATTTAATCTCCCAAGCAACTATTTACAACCAGTTCCAAAATAATAAAGCAACATTTTGCAAGGCCAGTACATACAGCAGTTTAAACAAATAATTATTGTTGTTTCCTTTAGAAATGGCATAATTATGCACATAAAATCTTTTTTGCAGCTGTGTTTCTGTTTTTCCAATATAGAAACCTTGACAGTTGTTATACATAACAATATATACCACCCCTTTTGAGCCACAATGTCTGTCAACCAAGTAGATTTTATAAGGTGGGTCTCCCACTGTAATATGTTCTTGCTGTAGTACAAATTGGTACTAGCCACATGTACTGCATTTTCTAGTACCTTTACGTAAATTAGAACAATTTAATAAAACAGGGTGCTCAAAGAGATTTTTCAAGTTACAACCAGTTTTATATATGAAGTATGGGGCATGACCTACAGGTGTTCATCCACCTTAAAAATATTCCAGTTCATAGGTTCATAGGTTCATAGGTTCATACTAGGCTATCTTCCCTAGGGCATTTACAAGCCTAGCCAGAGTGTGTTTGGCTTTCGCCACCCATTTTAAGATGAATTTTGCTATGCCATTTTTTGAGGTTAGTATACTGTGCATCTGTCTAACAGTGACACAGAAGTGATACCCGGAGTAAATCTATGATCTCCCATCCACTCATCAAGATTCCTCTTGAAGAGAGTCAATGAGGGACTCTGCCTAACCTGGACTGGGATTTTATTCCAGAGTGAAGGGAGCCTCTGGGTTGTGAATCTGTCCCTCCAGCATGTCCTATGTATTTCAGTGCTGAGATTTAAGTCTCTCGAGCGTGTAGCTCGATGGGATTTGGATTTTCTGAGGTACAGCATGTCCATTAATTCTGGGTTGGACGTGGCTTTATACATCAGGCACAGATCGCCTCTGAGCAGGCGGTATGTCACTGAGAAGCGCTGGAGTTTTTTTAACCGGGCAGCATATGGCATCTGTTTGAGCCCTTTGATTCTCTTGGTGAGGTATTTTTGGGGTCTTCCCAGTTGCTGCAGGTGTCTGGTAAGGTACATCCCAAAAGGGGCATTGTACTCAATTATGGGCCTGATGAGGGATGAATAAAGAGGCACGATGACCTCCCCTGATCTAGATGTGAATCCCTTCATGATTAGGTGGGCTATATAAAATGATTTTCTAACCACTTTGGCCACGTGGTTGTCGAATGAGAGATTGCTATCAACTTCGGTCCCCAGGTCCCTAATTACTTCTTCCGTATTTAATGGATTACCATCTATGTGGTAATTTGTGCGCACTTTGTTTTTGCTGAAGGGGATGACTATACACTTTTTGGCATTTAGCTTGAGGCCATGGCTCTGGCACCAGTTGTCTGTTTCTATGAGGCCCTTTTGTAGGATGCTTGTGTCGGCTGGAGAGTCGATTATGGAGCCCAGTTTGCAGTCATCTGCGAACTTGGTCAGCCACAGTCCTTCTGTGTTGGCCTGTACCTCCGAGAAATATATACCTAACAAGAGAAGTCCCAGGACTGAGCCTTGTGGGACGCCACTTGTAACTGGTTTGGAGTCTGACATGGCTCCAGCAATTCTAACCATGTGGGTTCTGTCCTTGAGCCAGTTTGCAACCCGTCTAATGACATAGGGGTTTATGTTTAAGCTGGTGAGCTTATCTATAATGCCCGAGTGGGGTATTGTATTGAAGGCTTTTGCGAGGTCCAGGTAGGCTGTGTGGACCACCTTCCCCTCGTTAATGGCCTTGGTGACTGTTTCAAAGAAATCGACCAGGTTTAAGAGGCAGGATCTGCCCTTAACAAAGCCGAACTGGGTAGGATCCAGTGTCTGTAGGTCCCCAATATCTTTATTTATGAGGTCCATGATGATCCTTTCCATAGCTTTGCAGACCAAGCTAGTCAGGCTTATGGGGCGATAGTTTCCAGGATCCGTTGAGGCACCACCTTTGTGGAGAGGGACCACTGTTGCTGTACGCCACTCTTTGGGTACATCTCCTGTAGTAAGGCTGAGATTGAACAGTAGTTTTATGTTTGGGTTTAGTTCTCCTTGAAGTTCATGTAGGATGCAGCCCGGGACACCGTCTGGTCCCATTGATGCTGTGTTTTTGGATTTGGAGAGGGCAGCTCTTATCTGAGCATCTGAGATGTCAGGGGGGCAGCACTCTGCTGGGATAGATATTTGCCCTTTTGGTGGGGAAGGGGGGGAGAAGTTTGCACTGAACCTGTCAGCTAAGATGTTGGCAATGTCTGTGGGTTCGGTGTATTTTTTGTCATTTTGGACTAATTCTGAGCATATCTGGGAATTCCCACCCATTTTTCTAACATAACTAAAGAAAGCCTTGCGATTATCCTTAGTGTCCTGTGCAATTTTTCTCTCAAAGCTGGCCTTAGACGATTTTATGAGTGCCCATAGTTTTTTGCTAATACTGATCAGAGATGCCTTCCCTTTTTGGGATTTTGCTCTATCATGTAGTAGCTTCCTCCTTCTATTGTATAGTTTGTTTATGGCTGGGGTCCACCAGACAGGACGCCTGCCTTTGGAGGATTGGGTCTTGGTTTTGTTTGGGATTGCATGATCCATGCATTCCTGAAGGTGTTCATAGAATGCGTTTATAAAGGATTCTGCGGTCTGGGCCGTATTTTCCACAGGCCCGGGGGCTTTGAAGGATTCCACCTCGGTTTTGAGGAGTGTGAAATTTGCTTTAGAGAAGTTTTTCACTGTGGTTTTCTGGGCAGGGGCTGGGGTCAGGATGTGAATATCTAGTGAGATTAGTTTATGGTCTGATATTACTAGTGAGGGATACACTTCTGGTCTGGAGCATACAGTCCCCATGTTGGTGATGATCAGGTCCAGTATGTTTTCCCCTCTTGTGGGAGTGGTAACAAGCTGTTCCATAGCATTTGAGTTTATAAATTCTAGGAACCTTTGGGCTAGGGTGTTGGAGCTAGAGTAATGCTCCCAGTCTATGTTTGGGTAGTTGAAGTCGCCCAATATAATGGTGTTTGGAGAGACCTTCATATTTTCCAGTGTTCTCAGGAAGGCCGAGTGGGGTTCCTGGGTTTGGGAGGGTGGTCTGTAGCAGACTATAAACTGGAAGGCAGTTTTACCCACTGTTAGTTGCACATGGATAGTCTCTGATGCTTCGTGCTGTGCTACCAACCTGGAGGTGTGGGTATCTTTGACGAATACTGATACTCCCCCTCCTTTTGTGGTTTGGTCCAAGTTTTGGGGCTGAAAAACATGGTATGAGGTATAACCTGGTAGTGCTGGGGTGCTCTCAGGAGCCTTGAACCAGGTTTCTGTTACTGCAAAGATATCAATGTTCTCCATGCTAAGGAGAGTTTCGAGTGCGTGCATCTTGAGGTTTAGACTTCTGGCATTGAGTAGCATTACTCTTAGTTTCTTATCCCTTGTGATACCTATGGATATGGGTTTGTCTTTTGAGCCTTGCCTAAAAAAGGCACTATGGGGGTGGCAAGAGCCTTTGCCAATATCCGAAAGCCGAGGGGTGACAGGTGCAAGCCATCCCTAGTGAAGCATCGTGGCTTGTCGAGCATGTCATCCCAGGCTGACAGGCATTGGATCCCCTTTGAATGTCTAACAATTGTTTTAATCTTAGCTAATGATGGCCCAAAAGTAATAACAAAAGAATCTGACTAGGAGTCCACCTCCTGACCAGAATTTCTGTTGTCGTAAATGGGGGGGGGGTCTGATTTGACTCTAACAATGGTTTAAATGTTGTCCCCCACAAATTCAAAATCTTATGAAATGTCTTCTCCAAAATATCAGGGGGATATCCTCTTTCTAGAAACATAGAAGTAATGAGGTCTATTACAGTTTTAAAATAATCAAAGTCTAAACACATTATAGAGGCCCTTATAAGTTGATCATTGTAAAGTTCCTTTCAGTATAAAAGGGATGACACCTATTATATTCTAAATAACAGTTAGGGAAAGTAGAGTTCCTATGAATCTTCAATCCAAACTTCCCATTCAAGGGTCCTTATACACAGTAATGTCTAAGAAGTTAATATAATCCATATAATATTTATGTGTAAATTTTAAAAAGGAAGAGCTGTTGTTAATATAGGATATAAACTGTTCTACTTGCAAGTTTTTCAAAAATATAAATATGCCATCAAGGTAATGTAGGTAAATGTGCCAGTGGTTGCAAAAGTGAAACCCAGTACGTACCACTTCTCCCAACTGTACATGACTAAATTTGTGTACATAAGTGCACACTTGGCTCCCATGGTCACCTCTTGTACTTCATGGTAGAATTTCCGATCCAAATAAATGACTTTATTATTCAAAATAAGGTCCATTCTATCAATGATAAAATTAACAAGGTCATTATCCAGACTAGTTAGTTCAATAATTGCTTCAGGAAACATGTGTAGTCAAATCTTATGTGGAATGTAACATCCACAGTGGAAAAACCACAAGTAGTGAAAAAAAATGTGGTTTAGTCTTGGTAAGAAAGTTCCAAGAGTCCTTGAGAATATGCCCTACAGGCTGCAGAGACTGTTTGAAAATCCGATCAATAAAAACAGCCAAGGGGTAAGCTTTTGAATTATTTGCGGCCATGATTAACCAGTAGGGAAGATAAATTTTATCTTTGTAAACCTTGGGGATACCAAAGATTATTGTGATAGTGACAGGTTCTCACTCAGAGCCAATAATAAAGGAGACTCAATCATCACCACTGACTCTGGTGTGGGATGGCCACTAAGAGCAAATATGGATTCACACAGCATTTTCAGATGCAGCTCCCTGCACCAAGCGCAATTTCCCTTAAGAGCACACAGGGAGCACTCTCCAGACCTGGGGCTAGACCCTCTTTCTCTCTCCAGGCCCACACAAACTCCACACTGACCACTTTGGAGCTCTGTGCCCATGTTCCCTGTAGCTGACACACATGCTTGGATATTTGAGTTTCATACACACACACACACATACGCACACACACACACACACACACACACACACACACACACACACACACACACACACACACACACACACACACACCTGGGAAAAGCTGGCATATATTTACTAGCTGTGCCCTTTCTGCCCAGACTCTGAGGTAATCACACTGCCACCAGTCAGCTTCCCTAAGGCTCATACAAAGGGTACCCAATTATACTGTGTAAAATTAATACTAATACAAATGGTAGGGTGTGACCAAAGCAGCAAGGTTTTTAGGAGCAGCCACAGTGTCTTTCAAACAAGCAGAAATACTCTTGAGATGTTAAAAGTACTCTCTAAAGGACCAGCCACCATGAAAGGTATTAAAATATTTAATGATAAATAATAAAATAGAAAACAGGAGAATAATGAATATAATAAACAACAGAGTTTCAACCACACAGATATAAAATAATACAGTTGGATAGTTTCTCACAGATGCAGAACACAATACTAAACTATTCTCAACTAAATGTCCTTGAATAACTAAAGAATTACTGTTCCCTGACTACATATTAAAGCAAGGCAGGGTGATATGTGCTGAATGTCTTACCACAGCAAAAGCCAGATGATGTCTATCTTGTCTGTGTGGTTGTGTGAGATATATATATATATATATCCTGACAGAAATCTTTCCTGTCAGATTCTAAAGTGCTGCTACAATGGTTCCAAAGAAATCAGATGCTGGTTAAAGGATGACATCACCTCTAGTCACCTCACCTGACTCTGATACAATACACATACACAGAGCTTTGCTAAGATCGGTGGCAGCATCTGAAAGCTATAACACAATTTCAAATTTTCCACCATTCCAGGATTCTCTGATAAACATACACATTTGATTAGTTACAACAATAGAACCTAATATATATGCATACATTCTTTCTCTCCAGCAGGACCTACTGTTGATGCATTTTTAACAAAAGTAACTTTACAAATATATTTTTAACTCAAACATCTGTACAAATCAGTGTGATAGTCAAATAACATAAAATTCTTTACAAAACTCCAGCTAGCTATGCTGGCATATGTAAACATTCACCCCCCCCCCCACCGCCACAGGTGGCACTACCTCATAACATCACAGGGATAAAGGGTTTGTTGTTAACTAAAAAAATTGTATGTGTCAGGGGAAATTGTTCCATGGGCCAGACAGTTTTCCAAAAAAGGCTGATTTTGACTATAGTGCGATCCTGGAGTTAATATATATATTATTGGGGTGTGGGGGCACAGCCCCCCATATTGGGGGGTGAGGGGTGTAGCCCCCCACCCAGTTTGATTAAAAAGTACTTACTTACCCTCTTAATAGAAACTGCATAGTATAATTCAAGCTAGGTGGGAGGTTATGCCCTCCACACCCTCCAATGTGGGGGGGGCTGTGCCCTCCCAAACTATATATTCTAACTCCAGGATCGCACTACAGTGGGGAAAAGGGCATATGCACTGCCACTACTATTTTCAGTGAAATGAAATTCGGCAGAGTGAGTTTTCGGCGATTTGTGCTTTCGGCGATTTGGTCTTGCTGAAATAAGTTTCGGCGAAATGTGCTTTCAGCTAAATGAACCAGACCCATATATATATATATATATATATATATATATATATATATATATATATATATATATATATATATAAAATACTTTGATTACAACTTAATGTGCCATATTGTAGATCTAAATTTTTTAGTAGTCACAAAAAGTTCTTTAAAAAAGCACTCCATTTCTGAGTTGCATCTAAGGTGGATCCATTTTGAAATCTGCTCATAGTTCTAGCTTTGTGACTGATTCTAGTGTCTCTGATTTTTCCTCTAATGCACCCAGTACTGACATTGATAATGATTTTGGAGAAATTATAGAGACAGAATCCCCTATACATAAAAGAGCTAAGGGGCCTTTAGGAGAGGCGGCAAGAAGCATTGCAAGCAAAGGAATGATCACAATGGATAAAACTTTCAGGGACTTAATCAAAATGTGAATGTTAACCACATCTAACTTCACTGTGGGTGAAAATAGTGTACTCAAAAAACGTTTGAGTTATGTACCATCGCAATTTTTGTCTCAGTATGATCTATGTATGGATAGTAAAAATTTTTGCAAAAATCTTAACCTTAATTTTTTTTTAGTAATAAGGATGGAGCTGTAAATGTTATGCCATCTGAATTTAGGGTAAAGAAGAGTACCTTTACCTCTCCATATCATCCCTGAGTGAAGAAACTGTGTTATGTGATCTACAAAGTAGTCAAAGTATTATATTTAGACACCATGGTCTCTCTGAAATATACTGATCTTATATCATTATATTAATGAAGTACAGAAACAGTTGAGAGATGGTAGGTTTTATTTTAAGCTACCTTTAGATCCCATTATTGACTTCAAGCATAAAATTGATGAGATGCTTTTAAAATTTTAAATAGATGGCAGTTTAACTGAAGCCATATATAGTGAATTAACAGTGCAGGATCCTAAACCTCAGAATTTCTATATACTACATAAGATACACAAGAATCCCCCCCACACCCGGTAGACCAATATTATCAGGTAGAGGCTCTCTTACTGAGCCAATTTCAATGTATTTGGAGAGTCAACTTAAACCATTATTACATTTGGTTAGGGCCAGGTTGAAAGATTCGAGTGAGTTTCTAAGATTATGAATGACCTGCAGGTTACCCATGATTCATAGATGTACAGTCGTTGTACACGAGTATTCCTCACCATGGTGGTATCACTGCAGTACAATTTTGGCTTACTAAATATGGATTATATTCTAATGAACACTGTCAAGTGTTGCTGCATTTGATAAAGTTGGTACTGGAACACAATGTGTTCTATTTTGATAGGCAGTGTTACCTGCAAGTCAGCGGAACAGCCATGGGTACTACTTTTGCCCCAATATATGCTGACCTGTTTATGGGGTATATTGAATATGGTATTATTTATGATGAAAAAACCCTTTAAAAAGATCTAGTGATGTGGCAGCATTTTTTAGATGACTGTTGGGCAATTTGGTCAGGCTCTTTGTCAGGATGGAGGTTACTTGCGGAATCTTTGAATTCCAATGAATATGGACTGGTGTTTGTGGCTAAGATAGAATCTTCCTTTATAGCATTTTTTGGATGTTCAAGTTACTAAAGCTGTAGATGGAATGATGGTTGCAACTTTATATAGGAAACCATTTACTAGAAATGCTTTACTTGAGGCAAGTAGTTGTCACCCAAGACATGTGGTGACTAATATACGCAAAGCACAGTTTCAAAGGTTGAGGCAGATCTGTAGCAATGATGATAACTACAGGATGGAGGCCAGAAAGATGGGTGAAAGATTTATTAAGAGGGGTTATAATATATCTCAGATTAAGAGAGAGAAGGATTTGGCACTTAATTTGAAAAGGGACCCCCTATTGCATGACACCAAAGAGGTAGGATCCATTCCTGTAACACCAGAAACATCTAAGATTAGATTAGTAACCACATATGGCACTAATAGTTCTAAAATAAGAGATATAATTGCTAAACATTGGCATATTTTAAGGTTGTTGTTGTTTGTCTTTCGGCTTTTCCCAGTTAGGGGTCGCCACAGCGGAACTCCGGTCTTGGCAGTAGATTTTCACAAACGCCGAGGTGCCAGCTTGACATTCAACCTTCAATGAAGGCACGCCCATTTATGCATGTCTTTCGACCACCCACCCAACCATGGGGAGGACATGCAGACTCCACACAGAAGGCACTCCCCGCACTCCAGCCGAGAATCGAATGGTCTGATGACTTTTTTGACCAATGTTGGGATGAACATTGCTCTTACAGTTATCGACTTGGCAAAAATATTGGTGAGCATCCCTCATGGTACAAAAGAATGAATACAGATAAAAGTGAACATAAGGTCAGTACAGTAAGAGGTTGTAATTACTGTGGGAATTGTGTTTATTGCAAGGTCATATCTAGATCTAGGTCATTCACTTCAGTAAATACCCCTAAGTTATTTGAGATTAGATACCTTATTACCTGTCGTACAGAGTAGGTCATCTACATGACTATCTGCCAGTGTGAGGCCTTTTATGTGGGCCAGACATCTAGAACTTTAAAAAGTCAGATAGTAGTACATCTTAGCCATATTAACTGTCAGAGAACAAGGAGTGCTTTACATAAGCATAAGATTAAACATGTTTCAGCATATTTTGTATTTGTAAGTATAGATTTAGTTTGGGGTAAGAATTTATCTATAACAGATAAACATAGGATTTTGGATAGAAAGGAAAAACTATGGATAGAGATAAACCCGGCCTTAATGAGTATTTTTGAAATCATAGAATATAAATAGATTTGCACATTTTATATATATATATATATATATATATATATATATATATATATATATATATAAATATATATATATATACACATATATATATATATATATATATATATATATATATATATATACATATACATATTGAGATTTTTGTAAATTCATATTTATTTATGTATAAATTTATGTATCTAAATGTAGGAACATGTGCATGAGTGTATAAATATACATGCAAAGAAATATGTGTGCGTATGTATATATTTATATACATGTTTAATGTGCTTATTGTACTAGGTTAAATTTGTAAAGAAAGGGGATCTCAGAATCTTTTCTATGCTTTTTTTATGATGTAACATTTTTGTATAGTTCTTCCTGTGATATGCATTCTAGTAAGTTTGTTTATCTTTTTTTCAGATAAGACTGCATTTTTTGTATATGCAATGAACTATAAGGTGCTTTTGATAGATATATATTTAATGTATATTTGTGTATTTTGGTTGAGTGGTCACATTTTTCTAAATTATTTATGTTAGCACTGAGCATGTTTATTTAAATATTGAGTTATTTAAATGTGAATGGAGAAGGGATGCTGCATTCCACTGAAGACGCCACGGGGCGAAACCGGTTTGGTTGTGGTTGTTTGTGCAGCGGTGCATTGTTGCCATGATTTTGTAATTTATCCTGCAATAAAGAAGAAGAATTAAGTATTATCCTTGCATTCAATTTGGACTGATTGAGATTTTTCTACTTTGGATGCTAGGCCTATTTTTTGTGTCTTATAAATATATATATATATATATATATATATATATATATATATATATATATATACACACACACACACACACACATATAAATATATATATATATATATATATATATATATATATATATATATATATATATATAGCTGCCTATATGTAATGCAAGCTTTGTACTAAAATGTTTATTGTTGGCAGAGTAATTTTATTGCCTCACTTTAGTTGTTTATGTACGTTTGTATTCATAGCATTGTACATGCTTTGTATTTTATTCTCTGTCACTTCATGTTTTTATCTTATGTACTCTATATGAGTGGTCATTTCATTGACCCCAGGCTGAGATTGAAATTGGTCTGAATTGATCAATTATTTTCTCCAGGTCAGGGATCTGGGTACGCACATAGACAGTATCCTTACTTTTGACCACCACATAGCCACAGTGATGAGGAAATCCTTTTATGTTGCTCAATTTATAAGTAATGTCATGGAATCTAGGTCCAAAGAGGTCATTATCCCACTGTACTCTTCCCTTATCAGACCAGTCATAGAGTACAATGCTTCCTTTGGTATGTACAAACCAATACAATGTCCAGTTGAGTGGAATAACACAACATAAGCTCCAAATAAACCGGCAACACAAAACCTAAAACAAAATGTTTAAGTTTATTTTTTAAGCGCTTTCTTCCCCTTCAAAACGGGAACTTCATCAGGACAAACTTCCTTCCCGAATCCTCAATTAAAATACAAATCATTCAATTAAATGCAGTAAGATATTAATTAAACAATCAGATTCTTAAAAAAACAGTGCATTTAAACACTTAAAAACCTTTCAGGTTTAGATTCTCAATACTTTTTTCTTTAACACTGGCAACAAAGATAAAAAATCATTTAATCCTGGTTTACTCAATGCGTTTAACTTAATAATCCAGTAAAATTCCCTCAAATCTATGTTTAATTCCCACCAGCCACCTCTAGGATTTGGTCTAATAACCTCTAAAATGCCAAAATTGAATTTTAAAAAACCTTGACATTCAGTTGAATGTTTAAATAAGGAATTGTTCACATTTCCCCTTGATATGGCATAAGTATGTTCGTATACCCTGTGCCTAAATTTCCTCTCTGTTTTGCCCACATAGTAAAATGAACAAGTCTGACAAACAGCAATGTATACAATGCCTTTAGTGTCACAGTTCCCTTTCTGCAGGAAAATATCCTTATCATGTTCTGCTATGTGTACTGTGTCATAATTCAAAGCTTATTGGCATTGGTTACAATGACCGCACCTAGTAGTTCCTTTCAAACACATATTCTTGGGTAAAATATAATGCTCCGTCAAATATTTAATATTTTTTCCAACTTTGTAAATAAAACTTGGTACATTTCCTGAGGTGTTGAAAATCTCTGTAAAATATCTGTCCTATTCGAAAGAGGACATCATTATTCTTTTAGGAAAACTTGGCTAGGCTTAGAAATGCCCCCTGTGTTGTTAACCTAGTAACAATCTATGAATCTATGATAACAATAAATGGAAATATTGTAAATGTAGTGGATACAATGTCATGTTTTTAAGCCCTTAAAGCTGTGAAGTCAAATTCAGAGGTGTACTGCACTGGAAGCTCTGAGGTTATAATTACAAATTTAGGTATATTTTGCAGCTGATCTCCCTCTTTTCATCTGAAAGTTTCATAATGAATTCTCTAAGGGAACTGGTAACCTAGTCTTTCAAATACAAACTCAAGTGACTTCAGTTCATCTGCCTTTACAACCACAGTTAGGCATTTTATATAGTTCATAATGTTTGCTGTGCTGTACCTCTGCGCTCTACATGAGTTCAGTAAAGGCTTAAAACATTTATTTACCTTATCATTACATCAGAAGTAAGAATTCTATTTATTTTTCATTGAATACAGATTTTTTTGTCACTGGAGTTATGATCCTCCTCTAGTTTAGGCTCATGTAGTAAACTGCATTGTAAGATAAAGTTCTGCATCTGCCTTTACAACTGGGAATACCAACCCAGTACATTTTGTAGTCAAGAAACATTATTTAGAGAAATTTTCTAGAATAACTTATATGGCTACTGAGGAACTGCCCTTTATTTCTAGCTTTCACCAGTAGTCTCATATAGTCATGTGGGTGCTCTGATTTTTGAAATCCACATTCATTTTAATATATAAATTTGCATCTGTTTCCAACTGACGAACAGTATGCATGTAAAACATACATTATTTATATGTGTGCTTGTGTATATAATATGCTACAGCTTACGTCTTTATGAAGACTGTGAGGATATTAGATATTGTTATCTGTGCTGGCATGACTGGCTGAAGTTTTGTAAATAATTGTAAATTACCCTGTGTTATATATGCCAGCATGACTAGCTATAATTTTATAAATAAGTTTATGTCTTTTGATTATAACTCTAATTTTTGTAAGATGTTTGAATGTCAAACAGTGTTCCTCTGGCTGACCAAATGTACATGTTCTTTGTAAAGAGAATTCTGAATGTAGGTTACGCCAGAGTCAGCTGACCTGGATGTGATGTCATTGTGTGCCAGAGCTGAGAGCATAGAATCTTCACAACAGCTGTTTGTTTTACTTTTCAAAGTCTGATATGAGACAGTAGAATTCTCAAAGCAGCTTCCTGTTACTTTTAAAAACCTGCTATAAATGCAGGTTCTGTGTCAGTTAATGTGTAGTAGTAGTAGTAGTTCAGTTGTTTCCAGGAGAATAATTGTTCCAGTCGCTGAGGACAGACAACAGCCTGCAGTGTGGGCATAAATCCTCATCTTGCCTTACATAAGTAAGAGTATAATCTTGCCTTGCTGAGTTATTTAGATTAGGTAGGGACAGTTCTTATTTTACGACCTCTTATTGTGGCTGGTTATTTAGTGAATACTTTTAATAACTTCATAGTGTTTATGCTTATTGTGATAATACCAGGGCCACTCCAAAAAGCCTTACTGCTTGGGTTACATGCTACCATTTGTATCAATATGTAATGTAGCCAATATAATCAAACACCCCTTGGGTATTGTGGTATCTGACTGGTGGCAGCCATCACTTGTAATTTGGGCAAAGGAACACAGCAGGTAAATCTATGTCAGTTTTCTCAAGAGTGTGTGTATGTGTGAATATCAGACATGTAAGAGTGAGTGTGTTAGATACCTAGAACTGGGACACAGTGTTTTGCAGTGGTTAATGTAGAGACCCATTTGGGGACATAGAGTGAAGTATATGCTTCATTCCCAGGTTTGGAACCTCTTCCCGGTGAACTTTTATGGGAAATTGTGTATTTCTATCCCTGCTTTTAGTGACACTCCCTTACCAGAGACAGTGGTGAGGATTGAGACTCCGTACTTACTGCCCTGGGGTAAAGAGGGCTTGTCACAGAGACAAAGTACTCTAAATAGCTTTTAGGTGTATATCACAAACAGAAAAGACCCACCTATAACCTTCATTCTGCCAGAGGGGGGCACATACTGAATCAGTTAAGCATTTTCCCCATTCCCATATAGTACAGCTTGCAGGTTATGGAACATGAAGTCACCCAACAGGCAGTTGCTTGGATCCAACAAGAAAAGAAGATGAGATCTACCACTGACTCATAGCTCTCAACCTGTTAGGGACAAATCTCAACAAAATCAGGGATACATCCACAAATAATCAGTAACACTTCTAAAATATTAGTATTATTAACCTGAGACATTGACAGAATAAGAGAGTGTGAATCAATGTACATGTTTTGAAGTAAAATAAGTCTGTAACTCTAATTAGTTGTTATGTATAACGTGTAATTTATTACCTTTTCTCCCAAAGGCACTGGTTTTCGGATGAATTAAGAGAGACATAGATAAATTTGAATCAAAATCAGAGACAGTTGAGAAGTATGCACTTACTAATGTGATGTAATGCTTTAAACTGTAATGAAGCAATTCCTCATTCTTTGGATATTACTGTTTTTCTGTACATTTGTTTGCAATGCTTACTTTATGCTAACTTAAAATATACACTTGATAGCTAAGACCCTCTACTTTTTAGGTGACTGTAGACCACTAGTGACTACCTAATCAGTATGTACTCCTGTTTCTATTACACATCATCTGCTACTGATGGACAGAGACCACACATACATGGATCCCAGGGAGATATACTTGTTTGAAATTATCTTTTGAATCTGCCATGTACTTTGTGCATCCAGTGCTAATCCAGATAGCCCATATATTCAATAACCACTTTATTTACACCATCCAAAAACTAATCAAGGACTCTCCCTCTAACATAAATACCATCTCTAGCATTACCCCCACAGACCCCATATCCCCCACAAATAATTCACTAGTTAAATCATCTTTCTCACTCCAACCCATGCCTACATCCCTAGTTCAAAAATTACTAACCAAATTAAAAACCTGCTTACTCTCTGCTGATAAATTACCACCAGAATACTTACAACTAACAGCCAAGGCTATAGCCTACCCAGTCAGCATTCTTATTAACCGCTCTATCACTGAATCATATGTCCCCCTACTTTGGAAAAATACATTATTACCCCACTTCACAAAGGAGGTAATACCCATGATCTCTCAAACTACTGACCCATCTCCATCCTCTCCCCACTATCAAAAATCCTAGAAAAATACATTCAGACCCAACTACTCAATCACCTCATCAATAATAACCTCCTTTCTCCCACACAACAGGCCATAGTACAACCTAAGCTTTACTCTCTTTACTGATATTGTGAATAAAGCTCTTGATGTTGGTCTATTCTCTTCTGTACTCCTGATAGACCTCTCAAAAGCTTTCGACACAGTATCTCACCCTAAGCTTTTGCAGCAGCTAGACAAACTGGGTTGCTCTCAAAGGGTAACAACCTGGTTTTCCTCCTACCTAAACAACAGACAGCAATCAGTTACATGGCAAAACCAACAATTTGATTACCTTGCAAACAGCACATGTGTACCACAAGGATCCATTTTAGGACCACTGCTCTTCAATAAATTCCTTAACGATCTAAATAAAGCCTCCCATCAAAGCATACTAATTCGATATGCAGATGATTCAGCTATCATCTCATCCTCCAATAATTTCTCTAACCTCCAAAAAATCACCCAAGATACCTTCTCCTCTACAGAAACTTGGCTGAATGACTCTCAGCTAATGCTTATCCCCCCAAATACTAAGCTGTTATTATTATCATCAAAACCTCCAACTACAGAATTCTAAATTTTCTTACACAATAAAACAGAAATAAAACTGGCACCATCTGCAAAACTTCTAGGAATTAGTATCGACAATAAACTCTCTTTTGAACAACACATTCTCAACACAGTAAAGAAAACCCACTTCAAACTAGACAAATTATATTGACACAAACTTTACCTTGATAAACAAACTAGGATCTAATTAGCTAACACCCTGCTTATTCCATCCCTAACATATGGAAGCTCCATTTTCACCAATCTCCATACATCACTTAGTAATAAGCTACAACAATGCTACTATAAGAGCAAAATTCACATCTAACTTGTCAAATCGCTCACACCACTGCAATGCTCTTTCAAACCTATCCTGACTAGAATTTCATCACTATCCCCAGTTTATTCAACTAACTACTGCCCATAAATTACTTTTCCAGCCTGATAAATGCCCAGCTCTCCAATCCATCTTGCATACATAAACCCCCACTCGATCCCTCCACTCTTCACAGAAAACCCTTCTAAGTGTAGCTAAACCCAACAAGAGAGCAGGACAATGCCTGCATTTGTATAGCATAGCCAAACTTTGGAATACTCTCCCCTCTTCCATTACCCAACAAGACTCCCTGAAGTCCTTTAAAGCTGCACTAAAACCTTACTTTTTACATAATCCTAGCTGTACATGTGAAATACAATGCAAGTCCCCTTAATCCCATAATTTATTTCAGCTATAATCCTACCTTTCTAACACCTCTGATGTTCAAACAACTCCATTGAACTAAAATACTCTTATTATTGTACGCTACTATTTTCTTTTATCTGTGATATAATTTACATGTGATATGGTGATTGTATAGTAATTTGTATGACATATGTTTGCAGTTATGTTGCTCTGTAATATTAGTTTGTCTTATGGGGCCTTCTCCCCAGACTTGTACTTTACACTGTATAATATTTGCCTTTGTTGTTTGTATAAATGTGGAGCTTTTCTCCACAGGCCTCCACTGAAAATGGGTTTCTCTTTGCCCAGTGGACTTTCCTGGTCAAAAAATGCCAATAAATAAATAAATAAATAAATAAATAAATAAATAAATAAATAGTGCCACTTAAAAATTCTGTTGCCATTTTTTATCTTGGTGCTCCCCAAAATTCCATAGGTCTATGTCACTGCCTACATTTAGCTATCATTTTGTACTTATTTACTTATACACTAAATAAACTATGTAGAAATAATGGTAACATTTTCATGAAATGCTATATTTGTTAAAGAAAAATGTTATAAATCAGTTTTAAGTAATTTACTACAAACTTGGTTTCATCACTATTTGCTATGTGTTGAGTTAATTAAGCAGTTGAAAATGTTTCAGTGGCAAAGAGAATTCCACAATAAGTTTGAAAGGATATGTAAATGTCCTCCTTCATCTTGAAGAGACAATGGAGACAGAGTTCTGCTACGCATCACTGAGAGATTTCCTTACTATCAATGCTTTGCTCTGAAAGGAATGCAGTTTCATTGTATGAGTAGTACAGAAATTACTGGTGGGGCCTGTTTTCATCTTCCTACAGTACTTTTGCATCAACTGAGAACTCGCAGTCAGAGTGAAAACCTGAAAGAGAATTTAGAGAAATATTATATTACTTAGTTTTGTCCTCTCTTTAGAAAAAAGCTGATAAGTTTTTGTTAAAGGAGGAACTGTGAGTTTAGATCTTTTAGAGGACTGTATTAGGAATAATGACCCTGCTTTGTTGCGTGATTTGGGTACTGGGTAGGTCTTTGAGGGGGTCATTAAAAAAGAGATAATTTCCGTAGAAGACAGCTGCAACAGCATGATGCAGAAAAAGTGCAGAAGACAACTGCTGAATATTAAAGGTATGTATAACCTTTATTATTATGACAGACTTTCCTTATTCAGCTGTTACATAGTACATGAAATTGAGGAAGAAGCAACTAAAAATTATGTGTTTGGTGTACTTTTGTTGCTTTCCTTAAGGAATATAAAGCTTTGTAGTATTGAAATTTAGTTCCGTATTTTGCAATTGTTTTACTTTTTACTGTGGTGTGTGTGTGTGTGTGTGTGTGGGGGGGGGGGTACTTATTTATATGTGTGGACAGGATTTTCCAAGTTGTTTGGTTTATTTTTATTTTACCAAAATCCACAGCCACAGTACCCAAATCTCCAAAAAATGTGGTTAGAAGCAGTAAGTTAAGAACAGCACATTTATTGGTACATAATCTGAATCACACCAAACAGCAGCAAACAATAAACCAAGCGCTTTCGCTCGGTTATTACCGAGCTTCTTCAAGGTTACAAAATCTGTTGTGTAGTCAGCCATGTTAAATACTAAATGCAACATCACATGACATACCCCCCCATGTGAATCATCCCTAATCAGTTTCTTAAAAATACAGTGTGTATAAACTTTCCTTAAATATTAAATATATATTCCAATCCAAGAATCAAACTCAACTTTAAATTCAGTAATGCCAAAAATGAAAATATATAATATATTACAACACATGTAAAAACGCATAAAAAATAATAAAATAAATGGTAATGAACATGACAATAATAAATATTAAACTAAACCATGAAAGTAAATAAATGTAACATCTTCATTACCAATACAGCACATGGTAACCAAATTACGGCATTAGGATGAACTGCAAGTACATGTGTGTGGTATGTGTTTTTACCATTTATTTTATTATTTTTTATGTGTTTTTACCATTTATTTTATTATGGCACCAGGATCTCTCTCCACTACTACCAGTCTCACTAGGAGTCCCACAGGATTCCATTCTTGGATCAATGCTGTTTTCTGTTTTCACGAACAACCCACATACTGCCACACTTCACGCTTCCATTATCCAATATGCAGATGATTCTACACTAATCTGTAATTTCCCCTCCCCCAGACTCTACTACAACAAACACAATCCCCTTTTTTCGCTATTGAATGTTGGCTCTCTGAATCACAATTAATATAAAGGAACACCTCAAAACTACTGTAAGTCCTTTATTTGTAATTTTAGCCTGTTTTCCACAACATGGCTACCAATGGGGCTTGATGTATCAACATGATCTTGTACTCCCTCAGGCCTTTCTCTTTCCCATAATACTTTGTATGGTTCATGCCAGACATAAGGAAGTAACTTTGAATTCCCATTCCATTGACATATCATGGGATTTGGGAGGGTCACTGTTATTTTCTTTACCTTCTGTAAAAGGACTGCTTCTTTTCTGTCTCTAATCGCCCTTATTTATGTTTGGCTCAGACCCTGATTTACACTATACTTAGATGTTATCCAGCTACAGCCAGAAAAGTAACTAAATTTCAGGTCTTTGTTCAGTGTTTTCTTTTGTAGTTCAAGAGGAACTGACAGCCCCTCCCCCCACACTACTGCAGAGGTGTTAAAGGGGCATTATCTTGCTCCTGAAATCACAATTCTGCCTCAGACAGAACCTCAAACACTGTCAGTCACCTAGCTAATCACCTCCCTTTGTTTGACATCACTCACAACATTCTCACAATCCCACCCACGGCATTAAGCTTCTTTCAGAAAGGTGTTCAAACCTTTATTCCAGTTCTACTTTTGTTTCCTCTGGAATAAGAGACTCGTCGTTTGAGTTCCCTGCTTCACACAGTGCCACCTACTACTTAGTGTTTTCTTTCTATGCTGTTGTTGAAGGTTTTATTTCTTCTTGAATGCAAAATTCTTTTAGTAGCTACTACCTGCTATTTGCCTGTTACAACACTTTTCATGCTTTTTCCGTTCTTATTCACACTGCACCTGCAACCGAAAAAGCATACACATTGAGAGAAACAGCCTTCCTTGATTTACTGTCTTTTATTTTCCTTACAGCAGTAGTGTTTTTGTTAGGGCAAGGTATATATATATATATATATATATATATATATATATATATATATATATATATCTTAGATATTATAAATATAAGAGTGAAATTAATTCTGTTGTAAATATGCTGAAAGAAAAAGTTTGCTTGAATATATGTATAGAGTTTAGCAATGTAAAATGTGCATTCATACTATATGTATAACAGACAGGCTTCTCTTCACAGCATCAAAAAGAAAAGCCTAACAAAGCAATATTGGAAAGCAAGGATTATATGATTTTCTCATGTTTGCAGAACAAATATCTATTAACAGACATCCTTTTTTATAAATTCAGCAATACGTGATGTTTGTTCCAGTAGGAACAGCTTATACAGATGTTTCCTTTCAGAATGGCATCCTCACATCAGCAAAAGTGCTTACATCACAAAAGGACAATAGAAAAGTCTGAAAACAGACATTATGTGACTTCCCATAGAAGGCCAGAAAAATATACTGAGGAAATAACAACCTCTTGTGTGCGAGACTAGCTCTGTATTTAGCTATTGTAGTAATTCAGTTATGTGAGAGAAGGACAGAGAGAAGGACAGAGAGAGGTATTTTGTAGAAGTCATCATTCATATCTGTAATGAAGGAAAACTTTGTAAATATATGCTACAAATCTGACAGACTACGTGTGGTTTGTTATAAAATAAGTTATCTGTAACTGTGCTTATAGCTGCAAAATATATTTCTTTATCAGTGTGCAATTTGAAAGGCTTGACAGATGGAGTCATGATGTGTCTCTGATTCAGCAGTAAACAGCACAGCAAGACTGTGTGTCTTAAGAAGACTTCAAATCCATCCCACAGCAAGCAAGAAGTAAGCAGAGAGCAGCTCAATATAATTTTTCAATGGTGACCCTGACGTGATACTTTGGATCCAGTAAGCACAATATAATTTTTCAATGGTGATCCTTTGACAACGTTCCTAGCCTGTATCCAAAAACAGGGGGAGTGAATGGGTAATGTCACTCCTGTAAAAGCACAGTAACGTTTATGTGAAGTACTTCAGATTTCTACAGTTTTCAACAGTTTGTATCAATACAGTTTAATAGATGTCTAAATCCGGTGAGACTGCATTGCAGGAAGGTGGAGCAGTTCCATAAATTCTCCAGGAAAAGGTACAAGACGAAGTTGTAAGACTGAATCTGCCAGTTTTGCTGTACCAACTTCACAAGTGACAACAGAAACTTTTCAACCATCTACAGTAAAGCAGCTTGGCCATCTGCCTGTCTGTTGACTGGTAAGAAAATTATTCTATACAGTATGAATGCCATAGAGGTAATAATAATAGCAGAATAAATGTATATACAGCATATTAGCAAATGTAAAACCTTATTAGGGCAAGTTAATAATAAGGCATTATGCAAATGGATTGCAATTTGATAGTAAGGCATTATGCAAATGGATTATAATATTTGACTGGTATCTGAAATAAAATCATGTGTGGTATAAAAATGTTTATTGTGTGTACAATGTCATAAAAATACAGTGCATGACATTATCCAAAGGTTAGACTGTACAGACAAAAATTGTAAAGGTAAAGAACCAAGAAAAGTTAATATGTTGACATTATATTCAAATGTTAGACAGTTATGTTCTGTCACCAGATGCAAAAGGTTTATTTCAGAGTTGCAACAACAGTCAAATCAGTTACTGATAGAAACTCTAGTACATTTTGTTACAAAGAAATGTAATAAACTTCTAAAAGACAGACACAATGAGTTCAGGAAGCTTAGACAAGTTATACACACATTTTTTCAAAAGTGCATAGGAGTTTCAAATTCAGCAGAACAGCTTACTAAAGAATGTCAGAAAGACCATGCAACATCACAGGAAACTATTCAACAGCAGTTGCAGGATAAAAGAAATAAATTAGCTGAACTGACAAAGACTAAAGATTTCCTGCATACACAGTTAATCTGTGCAAAAGAAATATATTTCATAATATGTTTATGTTTTGAAAATGGTTAAGCATGCATGCTAGGATGGTAGGGACATGACATGCTTGTATAAAGATATACATATACAAGACAGACATGCATGTGTGTTCTTTTCATCTAGAGTACATTTGTTTACAATGCACAAAAGCAAAAGGCAGACAACAGCAAATATAAATAAACATATGTTATAATTGTATAGTAACACCAAACAGTTAAAGTTCTGAATTTTAAAAATAAATAAAATCACAGATGGTATTAGTCAAACAGTTTTTGTAAAATTAATGGCAGGACAGTTAAATAGATAAATAAATAAAAAATACTGAAATCCATGTAAGGTAATTGTAAAATGATGTCTATGTAGTATAAATGCATAGTTATGCAAATCACAATCACATTAAAGGAAAAATACCAAAATAATTAATTATAGTTTATAGAGTATAAAATGTGAGCTCAGACCTTCCTAGACTGAATGAATAGTTACAGGAAATGCTGGAAAGATAAGATAAACAACAAGACTGATTGCCAGGCAAGTAGCTTGAGTTTTTCTAAAGCATCATTGTTATTAAAACATAATTGTTAAAATGTTTACAGGCAACACTATTTGGTAATTGTAATAAAATGTCACAATTGTGCATAGATGTCACTGATAATCTGTTTGCAAGTAAATGTTAAAAGAGAAGAAAAAAACTCAGTTGCATCCAGTACAGCCAGCAAATGGGCTACAGTATACATGCAGTTCAAATCAATTGTGCAGGAGGGTGTAAATGTCTACTAGTGGTAGTAAACAGTGAAAGCTTTATTTAGTAACCTAATAAAATAAATGTATAACCAACGTGTTGGGCTAACATACATTCTATTTTCACAGTATAAAGCAGGTAAATAGTGCTGAAGTACTACAGGGGGAGGGGTACTTTCTCAGTTTTACACTGACTGTATAAGGGGAGGGGCACTTTCTCAGTTTTACACTGACTGTATAAGCAGTACTGCACAAGGGTCTGAAATAAAGCTACAGAAAAAATAAACAACAAGGGTCTGAAATAAAGCTACAGAAAAAATAAACAACAAGGGTCTGAAATAAAACTACAGAAAAAATAAACAACAAGTGTCTGAAATAAAGCTACAGGAAAAAATATCTCATTCCTTCTTGACAATACTCTTTTAGGGAGAGGAAAAAACAGGTATTAGTGTATTAGAAATACTGGTAAACTGGATTAAACCTGACAGGATAAGATATTTTACAAGTTGTTAATAGCTATCATAATGGTTATTATTGTATTGTTTAGAATTAAATTGTATTTACAACCTGTTAAACTGTAAAGCTATACAAGAGATAGTTTAAAAAACAAGAGATGGCTTAAAATTGATTACAGCTATACAAGAGAGAGTAAAGACATGTAAAAAACTGAACAAGATTGGTCACTATTTTAATATGTTTTTGGCAAAACAATGTTGATATAAAAAAGCATGAATATTTTTGATTGCTGAGTATGTAGTTTAAAATAACAGGACATATGCCTTTGGTGCCAGTTCCACTAGATATTTCTAAAGAGGCAAACATTTTCCAAGATTTTGCTCAATATTAATGTTATTAAATTTGTAAAATTAGACTAAATGTACTTTACAGTCTTTGTATGTACAAATGCAGAAGAATTCAGTACAAATGATAGTCTTTGTATGTACAAATGCAGAAGAATTCAGTACAAATGAAATTAATGTCTAGTAA
Source organism: Protopterus annectens (assembly GCF_019279795.1). Taxonomy (NCBI): domain Eukaryota; kingdom Metazoa; phylum Chordata; order Ceratodontiformes; family Protopteridae; genus Protopterus; species Protopterus annectens. The sequence continues at coordinate 625,110,927 of NC_056745.1, read as the reverse complement.
TAAATATGTGTGAAAAAACATTTTTAAAGAAAACAATGTGTCCAGGGTACCTACTAGATTGAAATGCATAAATAGCAAACAGTCTATGTAAATTCATACTGATCAGGATACATTGTAATAAGTTCAAAAGTAATTTGTCAAGTTGTAATATCACTGGTTTTACCCCAGTAATTATCTAAGCCCAGTTCAGTATTCAACCAAGATGTTAATGAGCAGTTCGAAGACATGATCACAATGTTATGGTTAAAATGACATTGAAACTGTATATTTTCAGTAGTGTATAAATGCTTGCAGTAGCACATAGTTATTGTCTCTTATAGTTAATTCAACATTTGCAAAGAGTTAATGAAACAATTCTAAGTCATAAACTAAATTCTGTGATTGCAAAAGAATAAATTAATCAAGTAAAATTAAAACAGACACCGCTCATAATTGATAAAATATTTTCACAGAATGGTCTGCAAAAGAAAAAGTTGTTAAATACATTCAGGTTTGGTAGTAATACATGTTTTCGTTGTATTAACTATGTAAAATTGCATTTTGACTTGTATCAAAAAAGACTAAAGGTTTTGTTTCTTAATGTGTTTTTTATATAAAATGTTTTGAGTATGTTTAAAAACAGAGGGAATTGTTAGATATTATGAATATAAGAGTGAAATTAATTCTGTTGTAAATATGCTGAAAGAAAAAGTTTGCTTGAATATATGTATAGAGTTTAGCAATGTAAAATGTGCATTCATACTATATGTATAACAGACAGGCTTCTCTTCACAGCATCAAAAAGAAAAGCCTAACAAAGCAATATTGGAAAGCAAGGATTATATGATTTTCTCATGTTTGCAGAACAAATATCTATTAACAGACATCCTTTTTTATAAATTCAGCAATACGTGATGTTTGTTCCAGTAGGAACAGCTTATACAGATGTTTCCTTTCAGAATGGCATCCTCACATCAGCAAAAGTGCTTACATCACAAAAGGACAATAGAAAAGTCTAAAACAGACATTATGTGACTTCCATAGAAGGCCAGAAAAATATACTGAGGAAATAACAACCTCTTGTGTGCGTGACTAGCTCTGTATTTAGCTATTGTAGTAATTCAGTTATGTGAGAGAAGGACAGAGAGAAGGACAGAGAGAGGTATTTTGTAGAAGTCATCATTCATATCTGTAATGAAGGAAAACTTTGTAAATATATGCTACAAATCTGACAGACTACGTGTGGTTTGTTATAAAATAAGTTATCTGTAACTGTGCTTATAGCTGCAAAATATATTTCTTTATCAGTGTGCAATTTGAAAGGCTTGACAGATGGAGTCATGATGTGTCTCTGATTCAGCAGTAAACAGCATAGCAAGACTGTGTGTCTTAAGAAGACTTCAAATCCATCCCACAGCAAGCAAACAGTAAGCAGAGAGCAGCACAATATAATTTTTCAATATATATATATATATATATATATATATATACACACACACACACACGTATTTTATTGTATGTTGTGTAATTGTTCCTGCATTGCAGATGATAACACACTCAGTCAAACTGCCAGCACACTTTTTGCATGTATTGAGCCCCTACCAAATTTGTGCTGTGCAGATCCATGTATAAACTAAATTGTTTTCTCTTTATTTATTTATATATTCTCAGCAAAGGTGCCGAGACTTAGAAATACTGCTTTTCTATTCTTTTCTTTTCTGACTACAATGCAGGGTGTGGTGCATAAAGCAAAAACTGGGCGCTTACAGAAAAACAGTCATAACGAGAGCTATTTTACACCTGATGCATAACTTTTCCTCTCTCCTTGCACTTTACTAACAACAACAAAAAAATTGCACTTTATTCATCTGCTTTTACTGTATTTGTGTTTATTTTGTTTTTGCCTCTTCTTAAAAGTACTCAATTTTATTTATTCTGCTGCATTTGTTACTGCTTGGTAGTAGCCTGATTAAATTGTAACTGTTATTCTAAGTCTTTTGGTTTAAGCACTTGGGCTTCATACCGGTTGTTTTACATTAAGAAAGTTTGTGGTCTGCACTGTTGTGGCAGGACAGGTAGCTTACATCCTTCTAAGCTGGGAATTGCTGATTGAAGGCTCAGTGTCTGCTATTCTAAAAGTGTATTAGTTCTGGTTTAAGCACTTGGGCTTCAGGCCAGTTATTCTACATTAAGAAGGTTTGTGGTATGCACTCTTGTGGGAGGAGAGGCTGGATTCTGCCCTTCTGAGCTGGGAATTTCTGGTCACAGGCTTATTGTGCCTGCTTATTTGAACTGTTTCTTTCTGAAATTGGTGCGCCTTGTTGCTGTAGCATAGACCAGATTCAGGCCTGCTGAATCTAGCTTTGTTTCTGTAACCTGAACACTGATCTAGGCCATCTTTTTTGGAGATGGTTCCCCTGCACCCTAGTAGCAGGAGTGTGTAGTTAGAACTTGTCTGATTGAAGACTGCAGGAACATGGCTCAGTTTTGAGATTTTTCTGGTTAATTGGGTAACGTTTAAATCAGTTTGTTCATTTTCTGTTTTATATATATATATATATATATATATATATATATATATATATATATATATATTGTACTCTATTCATCTGCTTTTACTGTATTTGTTTTTCTTTCTACTTTATAACTAGGGGCATTGACTACAACTCTGATCTGAGATATATAACAATAAGTATCCCTTTTTGTGCATTTAAATTGTTTTTTTTTTATTGTATCTGCTTTATTTTCTAAAAAAAAAAAATATATATATATATATATATATATATATATATATATATATGCGTGTTTCCCACCTTTCTAAGCTAGTATAGTCCAGTTTTCAGGTTAGTGCTAAATTCAGGGCTGTGTTACAAATCTCTGTGTTTGACCATACCTTACTTGGATAGAAGGAAGTTTCTCTGTTCACCTGTGTGAGAGGGGAGCTTTGAGTAGCCTATCTGTCTCCGAAGGAGTGGTTTCAGCCCAGAAATTAGAAGTTTATTGGCCATTTTGGGCTAATTTCTATCTTTTTCATTTCCCTGCTATAAAACCTGTTTTGCACACCGGGCAGCGCTGGTTAGCTAGGGTATAACTATTCCCTGCTCCACAAAGTTTCCTCTTCAAATTCTTCCTTGGAACTAGACAAACTCTCACCTTAAGCACTCAAGCCATTCATTTCTCAGCCCGGCACTTGCTCAAAACTCATAGGAAACACTTATAAACCCTATCACTAGACCCCCCCCCTATACTGTACAGAAGGACAAGGCTCTCTATTCAACTTTACCAACCATTCAGTAAAACAGTTCACTGTACCTATCCAGGCATGTCCAAAGGGCAGTTTTAGGTGCACTCACCTGTCCAACTGGTGAATCTGGGCATTTTGAGGCAATGTTACAACTGCCTCATGTACACAGACAACCCTCTCCTCCTACCACCAAATACTAATACATGCGAGAGATGCAATTATACAGCCAAACTGGAGGTTAAGCTCTCTCAACCCAAGACTGGATCAGACAGTCAAGAGGAGAAGGGAATACTTGCATCACACCACCAGTCTCACATAGACCCATTAAACCAGCACTAGCAAAAAACACACATAAATACATGAAAACATACTCGGAGGCTCTAAATAAAAACCTGCAAAAGCAACAGAGACCTCCAAAGCAGACATCCAAACAACCTCCACCCCCCAACACAAACCACTGTGCCACGCAATCACAGCCCTTAAGGCAAAATAACATACCCAACATACTAGTAATAGGTGACTATAGTCAGGCACACTGACGTCCCACTCACTAAGCTGAATAAGGAGAAGGTTACTGTTAGCTGCCTGTCGGGTTCCAGAATCTGCTACATAACACAAGCACTCAGGTTACTCCAGAACAAGTACAAATATGACTCTGTCATTGTCCATGTTGTTGTGAATGACCTGAGCCATACCTCCCTGGATTACATGAAAAGAGACATGGAAGAGCTCTCTGATCACATAGCCCAGGCCGGTATGACCCTGACCCTGACTAGCATGCTGCCCTCATCAAGAATGATACCACTGTATAAAGAAATAATTATCAATTTCAACAATTGGCTACGTTTCTGGTGTCATTCAAAGGGGATCCAGTGTCTGTCCACCTGGGATGACATGCTCAACAAGCCACGCTGCTTCACTAGAGATGGCTTGCACCTGTCACCCTTAGGCTTTTGAATACTAGCCAAGGCTCTTGCCACTTCCATAGTGCTTTTTTTTAGGCAAGGCTCAAAAGACAAACCCACCACCGTAAATAGCACAAGTAACAAAAAACTGAGGGTAATGCTACTCAATGCTAGAAGTCTAAACCTCAAAATGCATGCACTCGAGACACTCCTCAGTATGGAGAAAATCGATATATGTGCAGTAACAGAAACCTGGTTTAAAACTCCAGAGAGCATGCCAGCACTACCAGGCTACAACTCATGCCATACATTTAGGCCACAGAACCCGGACCAAAATACAGAAGGTGGGGGCGTATCCATATTCATCAAGGATACCCACACCTTCAGGTTAGTGGCACAGCATGATGCTTCAGAGATCATCTGCGTGCAACTAACAATGGGAAAAACTGCAATTCAAATTGTAGCTTGCAACAGATCACCCACCATGTCCCAGGACCCCCATTCTGTGTTTCTGGAAACACTGGGAAACATAAAGGTCCTAACAAACGCCCTAGTATTGGGTGATTTCAATTACCCAAACATTAACTGGGAGAACTACTCAAGTACTAACTCCCTTGCTCAACATTTCCTAGAATTTATAAACTTAAATGCCCTGGATCAAATGGTCAACACTCCCACCAGAGGTGACAACATATTAAACCTGGTCATCACCACCATGGGTGACTGGTGTTCCACACCAGTGGTCAACCCCTCGCTGGTTAGATCTGACCATAAACAAATCACTTTGGATAGCCACATTCTGCTTCCACCCCCAGACAAGGAAACCACCATGAAAAACTTTTCAAAAGCAAACTTCACATTACTTAAGACTGAGGTGGAAAGTTTCAAAGCCCCCATGCTAAAGGATGATGCTGTCCAAGCTGCAAAATCCTTTACTAATGCATTCTACGGGCACCTACAAGAATGCATGGATCATGTTATCCCAAGCAAAACCAAGACTCACTCCTCCAAGAAAAGGAAACCAGTTTGGTGGACCCCTGCCATAAACAAGTTATACAATATAAGGAGGAAACTAGTACAAAAAAGAGTAAAATCCCAAGAAGGGAAGACATCCCTGATCAGTATCAGCAAGAAACTACGAGCTCTCATAAAATCAACCAAGGTGAGCTTCGAAAGAAAAATTGTCAAGGACTCCAAAGATAACCACAAGGCATTCTTTAGCTATGTCAAGAATCTAAGTGGCAATGCTCAGATCTGTTCGGAGTTAGTGCAGAATGGCACAAAATACACTGAAACAACCGATATCGCCAACATCCTGGCAGACAGGCTCGGTGCAAACGTCACCCCCCTCTCACCCCAAAAAGGGCCTATAACTATACCTGAAGAATGTAGAGCCCCTGAAATCACAGACACTCAGGTTAAAGCAGCCCTCTCCAAAGCCAAAAACACAGCATCAATGGGACCGGACGGTGTCCCAGGCTGCGTCCTACACAAGCTGAAAGACGAACTAACCCCTCACCTAAACACATTGTTCAAACTCAGCCTCTCCACAGGCTGCGTACCCATAGAGTGGTGCACAGCAATGGTTATTCCGCTCCACAATGGTGGAGCTACAACAGACCCCCGGGAACTATCGGTCTATAAGCCTGACTAGCTTGGTCTGCAAGGCTATGGAACGCATCATCATGGAACTCATTAACAGAGACATTGGGAACCTCCAAATACTGGACCCAACCAACTTCAGCTTTGTTAAGGGCAGATCATGCCTCCTAAACCTGGTGGACTTCTTTGAGACAGTTACCAAGGCTATAGAAGAGGGAAAGGTGGTACACACAGCCTACCTAGACCTCGCAAAGGCCTTCAGCACCATTCCCCACTCTGGTATTATAGACAAACTCACCAGCCTGAACATAAACCCCTACATCACAAGATGGGTTACCAACTGGCTCATGGACAGAACCCACATGGTGACAGTTGCGGGAGCTAGGTCGGATTCTAAACTGGTTACAAGTGGCGTTCCTCAGGGCTCAGTCCTAGGACCCCTCCTGTTTGGCATATACTTCTCAGAGGTGCAGGCAAGCACAGGAGGACTATGGCTGACCAGGTTCACAGACGACTGCAAACTAGGGGCTATAATTGACTCTCCGGCTGACACAGACATCCTTCAAAAGGGTCTCACTGAGACGGATAGCTGGTGTCAAAATCATGGCCTCAAGCTAAATGCCAAAAACTGCATTGTCATCACCTTTGGAAAAAAACAAGGTACCCACAAACTACCACATAGGTGTTAATCCCCTAAATACGGAAGACGTAATAAGGGATCTGGAGACCCAAGTAGATAGTAATCTCTCCTTTGATAATCACATTGCCAAAGTGGTTAAAAAATCCTTCTATGTGGCCCACCTAATCACAAAAGGGTTTGCATCCAGATCAAAAGAGGTCATTGTGCCCCTTTACTCATCACTCATCAGACCCATCATAGAGTACAACGCCCCATTTGGGATGTACCTTACAAGACACCTGCAACAGCTGGAAAGACCACAGAAGTACCTCACAAAGAAGAACACTGGCCTCAAACAGATGCTCTATGCTGCTCAACTGAAGAAACTCCAGCTGTACTCGGTTACATACCGCCTACTCAGAGGTGATCTCTGCCTGACATACAAGGCCATGTCCAATCCAGAATTGATGGACATGCTCCACCTAAAGAAAACCTTATCCCCTTGAGCCACATGCTCTAGGAATCTAAACCTCACCACAACAATAAATAGGATGTGCTGGAGGGGTAGATTCCTGTCCCAGAGACTTTCCATGCTTTGGAACAAGATTCCAATCTATATTAGGCAGAGCTCCTCGCTAACACTCTTCAAGAGAAACCTTGATGAGTGGATGGAAAACAGAAAGTTTACTCTGGGGATCACTTCAGTGGGTCTGCTGGACAGAGTCACAGGGAACTAATCTAAGGGGGCAGCGAAAGCCAACGCATTCTGGCTAGGCATATAAATGCCTTCGAGCAGATAGCCTAGTGCCTACCTATGAACCTATGAACCCCTGCACGGCAGACAGTCACACTCATTTGCAAACTGCCAGCACACATTTTACACATATATTGTCTGTAGGTCCTTGCATAACTTACATTGTTCTCTCTTTATTTTTTTTTCTCAGCAAAAATATTGCTTTTTCTTTTTTTCCCTCTGTTCTGACCACAATACAAGCAGATGATCGCACTCATGCATACCCCTCAACTGTACAGATTTTTACAGACTGCCCAGATTTTTCCCTCATATTTTTGGTCCATTTTTCATAAACTTGGTTTTCTGTCAAATCAGTGACAAATCTTTAAAGACTGAAGTTAGAAAGTAATGACATACAGTTGAGTTTCAGACTTCATACCCATCAAAAACTTCACGCTAATGTAAAACCCATTATTCTATCAACCAAGACCTAGAAATACTGCTTTTCTGTTCTGACCACAATGCAGACTGGGCTGCATAAAGCTAAAGCTGGGTGCTTATAGAAAAACAATCATAATGAGAGCTGTTTTACACCTGATGCATAACTTTTCCTGCACGGCAGATGGTCACACTCATTTGCAAACTGCCAGCATACATTTATACATATATTGTGTCCAGTCCATGCATAACTTACATTGTCCTCTCTTTATTTATTTATTTTTCTCCGCAAAAATATTGCTTTCTCTTTATTTTTTTCTCTGTTCTGACCACAGTGCAAGCAGATGATCGCACTCTTGCATACCTCTCAACTGTACAGATTTTCACAGGCTGTCCAGATTTTTCTCTCATATTTTTGGTCCGTTTTTCATAAACTTGTGGTTTTCTGTCAAATCAGTGACAAATCTTTAAAGACTGAAGTTAGAAAATAATGGGAAACATTTGAGTTTCAGACTTCATATCCGTCAAAAAATGTATGCTAATGTAAAACCCGTTATTCTATCAACTTTCATAGTTTGTGAGAGAAATAGGCTTGTGTTACAGTAAATGTCTCCACAATGGGATTAAAAGGATGGTGACAGCTTCTTGCCAACAAAGACATGACCCACATCGTGAATTTTGCTGTATGCAGTATGGGTTACCGTTAATGTAAAAGTAAACATATATCTATAATGGTAAGCCCAAACTACTGTCTCCTTGTAGAAAGACATTTCACTTTTTGTATTCAAGTGGTGGTATCATGCAGTATGAACATGACACATGAAAAACTATGTTCAGTACGTGTTACACACTATCATACTTAGTAGATAGAAGCAGAGATGTAGGATGAATAGCCACCAGCACACCAGGCAGTGGATGCTGAGCCAGATGAATAGTCAGTGGAAATGCCTGCAGCAAGGGGTGAACATGCAACAAGAAGACAGATGCAGTATGCCATGGCAGTGGCAAAGAGGCAGGGCTCTTAGTAAAGTATATACACTACAGTAAAAGTGATGCATGTGAACCCAAAACCAGGCTGTGCTTACCCATGCATAGGCTGGCCACACTGTGCATCAGACATAGGCAATGGCCAGGACAAAGTTAACATCATTTGCACAGGTGTGGGAGGAAGCACAAATGTGGAGGTCTTTCACAGGGGAATGTGTTTGAGCTACAGCAATGAAAAGAAAGACTGTACTTGTGTGTATAGGCTACGGGGGGGGGGGGGTAATATAAAAGGCTTTGTGAAGGGCCAGTGGCACTGGATGCCCGACTGTATGAACCTCTGGGTGTTTGGTGGTGTGTGTGTCTGCTGGGACAAAGCCTCATCAGTGGTTGCAGAAATGGCATGATCTACTGCTCAGGTCCAGGGCTTGAATGGTAAAAGGTTAGATATCCCGTGCATGAACCCACCTGTGGGGTGCAATGGCTCTACTACTGCCCTGGATATATTTCCCATCCAATTGCCAAGGTTTTGTTTGAACTGGGACAGGTATGAACCCAGTTTCACATGAATGGAGAGCCTATTCCATAGTGTAGGGATCCTTTGGGACACATCTGTCTCTCCAGCATGTTCTACTTATGTCACAAATGAAGTTCAAATTCCTGGATTTACTGTTTCTTGTGCTATTTGATATGTACATGTACAACACATCATCATGGCTGGGTCTGAGGAATCCCTGCCAAACAGGTAAAGATCTCCTCTCAGCCTCCTGTAGAAGACTGAATATAGAGACAGAGCCTTTAGGTGAACAGTGTAGGCCAGGGTATTCATGCCTGGAATTCTTAGGGTGAGAAACCTTTGTGGGAGTTTCAACTATTGCAGCTGTCTGGTTAGATATATGCCAGTGAGAGCATTGTATACAATAAGTTTGATAAGGGCTGAGTTAAGTGGTATTATAACATCCTTGGACCTGGATGCCATAGCTTTACCCATATGTTGGGTGACATACAATGATTTTCTTTCTATGACAGCTACGTGTTCATAAGAGGACAGATTGTTGTCTGCATATGTTCTCAGATCCCTTAATACTGAGTTGACTCTTAGGCGTGTGTTACAGATGGAAAATTGTCAACCCAAAATTAATTACTCCAAATTGCATTATAATGCATTTTTTGGCACTGTGTTTTAGGCCATAGTTTGGAACCAGTCATTTGTCTATGTTAAACCCTCTTGCAAGATATAGGTATCTTTGGAAGAATTTATAATAGCACCCAATTTACAATCATCTGTGCATTTGGTGAGCTAAAGGCCTTAAATATTAGCCTTGACTTCTAAGAATTAGATGCCAAACAGGAGCCCTGGGGTACTCCACTGGCGACCGGTTGCTTGGTGAATGTGGTCTCACCAGTCATGACTTCTTGGGTCATGTTTGTGAGCCACCCAGTAATTAAATGAGTTATGTATGGATTTATGCCTGGCTCTGAGAGCTTAGAAACAATCTTTCACATGTGCAACCTGGCTATAGGAATCATTAGAATCATAGAAGACATGAACCATAGGGTCCTGAAAATTTTTCTTGCAGAAGTCTGAGAGTGGTTGAAGAAGCTTGGGAAAAATTCCAGCTAAAAAGCCACCTCTTCTTGTCTCAGAAAGGCCTTCTGAAGAGAAGTACATAGAAGAAAAACAAGAAATACAATCCTGTGAGACAGAGGCAAAGAGAATTTTATAATATGTATGTAGAAGCCCAAATTAGTCAGAAGATATATAACCTAGGGTAATAACTCCTGACATATGGATAAAGACTCTGTAAAGATAAGTAAGTCATCTAAATAAGGAATTATTTCATAAAACCCTTTGAGCTGTAGATAATGAAAATCTTTTTCACCCAATTGTCGTTTGCTTTTGTGCACATGTGCCCAAACTACTAGAATCTGTTCTCAGTTCACCTGTTCTGCAGCTGGAGCTGCTTAGGCTTCTGCTTTTATGTTGTCATATCTTTGTCTGCCCCACAGTGTACATCCTACCACCTATCACGTGCATTTCATCTTCAGCACCTCTAGCTTTCTCAGCTACTCTGTCTTCACTGTCCAGGTTTCTGTACCATCAGAAGTACTGCTCAAACCAATATTTTATACACCTTACTTTTCAAGTTCTTTTGCATTCTTCTGTCATGCCCTATCCCTTACACACTGTGCCAGATGGTGACACCTCTAATTTGAGTTTTGACTCTCTCATTCAAACTTTCTTTCTTCTCAACCACCCTTCACAGATACTTAAAGATGTTAACCGGTTCGTTTATTTTCCTTTCTTTCTCAATTTTTAGCTTCTTCTGAATTACTTCATTTGCTGCCTTAATAACTATCTTGTCTGTAATCAGTTTCATCCTTTGTGCCTTCAGTTTTGCATTCCATCCTCTGTCATTTGCTTAAGTTCCTATTCAGACTCTGCTTGTAATGCCACATTGTGTGGAATAAGTAGCTTTGTTGATATTTCCCCTCCAACTCATTTGCTACTCTAATCCATCATCAATCTAAAGAGCTGTGGGCTCATATCTGACTTATCAAGCACATCTACTCCCACATGGATCCCCTCTGTGAGTCTGAACACTGAACTTGTGTTATTTTGTCCTTGTATATAGCCTGCATTAATTTAATTCTACCAATGTTTCCAAGACTTCAAACCATCATTGGACTGCCCATGTCAGCTTTCTTAAGATCTTCTCATAAGCTTTCTCCAACTTTTAGAATGCCCAGATGGACTCTTTCCTCATCTCCAGCTTCTTCTCCATTACCTGACTCACTGTAAACATTGACTTGGTTGTGTTGCATCCTGATCTGAACCCCTCATCTTCCATCTTCTTTCTGCTACCCTGCATATTCATTTTAGTCATCCTCTCCAGATCTGTCATGCACTGTGGCAGGAGTTTCATACCTTTCTACTGCCCACTGTTGTCAATCCCCCTTCTATTATTGTACACTTGCACTAGGATGCTTATTCTCCAGTCATCTTGGATACATCTTTTCATTTCCACTACGAGTACCCTGAAGACCCATTTCTCCCCTAACTCACCCAACATTTTGACCATATCTTCTGTGACTTATCCAAGCCTGCTGCATTCCCTGACTTCATTTTGCTCAGTGCTGTTTACTTCTTCTAGGATAGTTTCTTCTTTCTCTTTCATTGTAGGCTGTGTATGGGGCAGTATAGCTTTGGTGGAGTTTTCTTTATTCAGAATGTGCTAAATGTTTTCCATCCATCTGATTTTGATGTCCTGTTGATTGGTAAAAAGATTGTTGATGGCATCCCTTATGAATAGTGTCTAATGACTTTTTTCTTTATCTTCTTGTCTTTGCCAAGTTGATATAGTTTATTTGTGTCATCTGCTGAGTTACTTTCCAGAAGCTGGTAGTGCCTCTGATATCTCATTCTTTTCTATTGTGACTGCACTCTTAGCCTGTCTGTTAGCTAAACAATATTCTTTCTTAGCCTGTTCCATCATTTTATCTACAATTTTTTTTACTGTACTCTTATTTTCATTTGACAGTATCCTAGATTTCCGGATTCCACCACCAGCTTTCCTTATGAAACTTATTTCCATATATTGCTTAGCCACATATCTGTTCTATAGTCTACACACATGCTCTTTTGAGATACTGGCATTCTTCATTGTCTCCATCTATTACCTCTTCTTCCTGAGATGTTAGAGATCTAAGTATTTTCTTGAATTATTGTGCTGTTGCTCTAGTTAACTTCTAGGTCTTCAGCCTAGTATCTGTTGATGTTAGAACCCTTTCAGTCCACTACTTTTCACTGATTGTGATTTATGGTGATTTCAACTACACTGCCATTAACTGGGAAAACTATTCAGGTACCAACTCGTTTTCCCAACAGTTCTTAGGATTCATAAATTCCAATGCCCTGGATCAACTAATCCATTGTCCCACCAGGGGCTCCAATATCCTAGACCTGGTCATTACCAACATGGGAGATAGATGCTCCACACCAGTGGTTACCCTCTCATTGGTAAGATCTGACCATAAGCAAATCACCCTTGACATCCACATCCCACCCACACCCCGCTGTAAGGAAACCTCCTTAAAAAACTTCTCCAAAGCCAACTTCATGCTACTGAAGTCAGAAGTGACAAACTTCATGACACCCATGCAGACGGGATTTGAAAGTTCAACTGCAGAATCCTACATTAAGGCACTGTACGAGCACATCCACTCGTGCATGAATCGTGCCATCACAAATAGAACCAAGATGCTCTTCTCCAAAAAAAGGAAGCCAATCTGGTGGTCCCCTGCTATAAATAAACTATACAACAGAAGGAAGAAACTGTTGCAGAAAAGTGGAAAATCCCAGGATGCAAAAAACTCCCTCACCAGCCTCAGTAAGAAGCTGAAATCCCTCATAAAATCCTCAAAAGATAGTTATGAAAATAAAATTGCCAAAGATTCCAAAGACAACCACAAGGCATTCTATAGTTATGTCAAGAATCTAAATGGCAATGCTCAGATCTGCTCTGAGCTACAATAGAATGGCATTAAATATACTGATCCCAAAGATATTGCCAATATCCTGGCAGATCAATTTAGTGCCAACTTCACCCCCCTCTCACCCCCTAAAGGGCCCATCTCAATACCAAAAGATTGCCAAATTCCGGTAATCACAGCCACACAGGTAGAAACCGCACTCTCCAAAGCTAAGAATACAGCATCCATGGGACCAAATAACATCCCAGGCTGTGTACTACATGAACTACAAAATGAACTGGCACCTCACCTAAGTGTCATGTTTAATCATAGCCTCACCTCACACAGTTACAGTTATCCCACTCCACAAGGGAGGATCTGCCTTGGATCCTGGGAACTACCATCCCATCAGTCTGATGAGCCTGATCTGCAAGGGCATGGAAAGCATTATCAAGGAATTTATAAACAAAGACATTGGCAACCTTCAAACACTGGACCCCACCCAGTTTGGGTTTGGGAAGGGCCGATTTTGTCTCCTTAATCTGATTGACTTCTTCAAATCAGTCTCCAGAGCTGTGTAGGAGGGTAAGGTAGTCCACACAGCCTATCTGGACCTCCCAAGGCCTTCAACACCATCCCCCACTCTGGAATCATAGGTAAACTTACTAAGCTGGGCATAAATCCCTACGTCACTCGATGGGTTGCCAACTGGCTTACTGACAGAATGCAGACTGTAAAAGTAGCCGACTCTAAATCCAGCTACAGACAAGTGACAAGTGGAGTACCTCAGGGTTCAGTCCTGGGACCACTCTTGTTTGGCATCTACTTCTCTGAAGTACAGGCCAACAGTAAGGGACTCTGGCTAACCAAGTTCGCAGATGACTGCAAACTGGGAGCCATTACTGAATCCCCAAATGATGTAGATATTCTACAAAAGGGCCTTACAGAAACAGATGCCTGGTGCCAGAGCCATGAGCTCAAGCTTAATGCCAAGAAATGTGTAGTTATCCCCCTTGGAAAAAACATGTACCCATGAATTACCACATAGGTGGCAGTACACTAAACATCGAAAGTGTGATGAGAGACTTAGGGACACAGGTGGAGAGTGGTCTCACATTCAATAACCACATCACCACAACAGTCAGGAAATCCTTCTATGTAACACACCTCATCACTAACGGCTTTTCATCCAGAAAAAAGGAGGTCATTGTCCCACTGTACTCATCCCTCATTAGACCCATTATAGAGTATAATGCCCCATTTCGTATGTACCTCACAAGACATCTGCAACAGCTGGAAAGGCCACAGAAATACCTCACTAAAAGAATCACAGGCCTAAAGCAGATGCCATATGCTGACCGTCTAAAAAAACTCCAGCTATACCCTGTGGCATATCGTCTACTCAGAGGTGATGTCTGCTTGACATACAAGGCCATGTCAAACCCTGAGCTGTTGGACATGCTCCACTTAAAGAAATCCCAATCCCTCAGAGCCACATGCTCCAGGGATCTAAAGCTTGTCATCACAATGAACAAAACATGCTGGAGGGATAGGTTCCTAACCCAGAGACTCCCCATACTCTGGAATAGACTGCCCATACATGTCATGCAGAGCGCCTCCTTGGCCCTCTTCAAAAGGAACCTTGATGATTGGATGGGAGATAGGAAATTCACCCCGGGGATCATGTCAGTCGCCCTGCTAGACAGGGGTCCAGAGAAGTAAATATTGTGGGAAGAAATATCCAGGGAATTGTTATGGCTAGGCTTGTATAGGCCCTAGGGCCAATAGCCTAGTACCAACCTATGAACCTATGGTGTGGGGTGAATGTTTCATTGTGTTGGCTTTGATCTCTGATTCTACCCCAATGCCTTTTCCTCACTAGGAGAAATGTGTTCTTGTGGCTGTCTGTCCTGGAGATGCCCTCATCAAGCAATTTGTCAGACAGAAGTCTTGAATTGCTCTTTTTCATTTGTAATTTCATAGGCAAGTACTAGGCTAACTGGCTGTGCAGGACAGCTTAAGCATAGCCAGTTCCCCTTCAATGGTAAGAATCAAACTATGTACCATGTGTATGTGAGGTAGATATCTTAACCATTAAGTCAACACGAACCCCTTATTCCTGTTGCCCCTCCCATGTGGACTCAGGCAGTCCTCATAGCCTGTTCTATCTGTCTTGATATGAGCATTCAAGTCACCCATCATCATCATCATCATCTTGTGTTGTACTGCTTTATTTAGTAGTTCTTGCAACTGCTGCCTAAATGCATTCTTTGTCTCACCATCACAGGCTGGGATTATGAATATTTACCTATCTTTACACTGTAGTCTGATTGCTAAGAGTCTGCCACTAATTCAGATGATGTCCTCACTATCTTCAGAAAACTTTCCCTCACCCCATTTTCCACACCATTTCTAGTCTGTCCTATTCAGACTTGCTTTTCTACCTTCTCTGTTCCTCCCTACTACCATGTTGCCTACTTCCAACACATGCCCTGTCAGAAACCTATATTCAGTGGAACAAACATATTCATTTTTTCAGGTTGAGTGGTTCTACATTCTGTTTTCACTCACTAGAGCAATCCCAGGACACCCAGGCTTGGCAATTGAGCACTACTAGCCAGTAGCTTTGACCCATGGCTGCTGGGTTTTATGGCAGAAATGCACTGGCCAACAAAGGTACATAGATCCCCTCCCACCATTAGCATGTTTGACTGGTGTAGGCCAGAGTAGGCCACGTCCTCAGTTCACTTGTCACTGGTAAATATCGATCTAGACAAGATCACCTAGAGACAGTTGTTTACATTTTTGAATGGCTAACCTTGACATGGCATGCAATCTATCATCTGTTTTCTCCTATTTTCAGGGTTCTTCACACCATATTTGGCGCCTAAAGCATTTGAACTACTCATCCCTTCTCCCAGTAGGTACCAGCTAAAGTATGTGCTACTGTTCACTACTCCATTCAATTTTGGCTGCGCCCTGTTAGCGTACTCTGGCCCTTGCCACTGCAAGTATCATATACTGAAACAAAGCAGTTTTCTAAATGTTATTCATAATCTTTCTCCAACATAATAGTGGCTATCTGTGGTGCCTCTGTAAATCTGTATGTACCACTTAGTATCATGTTGAGATGGACTTTGCTTGAGTGGTTACAAAACATATAACAATGATATTCCTGGTAAGTTATAGGGAAATGGATGACATTTGACTAATGGCTAGCATTTCCTGTGTACAACCCCAAGGAAATCAGTTACATATCCAATGTTTACAACCAAATGTATGCAATGTTTGCTTTGGTCCCCTCACACCCTCTATTCTCCAGCCAACCATGTATCACCACTTTTATTTCAACTGAACTCCACCAATCAATTTAACTACTCTGCAGATTCTTACTAGAAACTATTGCCACATACACAGTCTTATCCAACACACTATTTACTTCAACTTTTACACTCTACCCAATAAATTAATTCTCAGCAATCCACAGTTCCTCTAAACATCTCTTTTTATTGACTTATACATCAGTCTACAATGAATGTAACTAAGCCAGCTTCACTTCTTTAATCATCATCTTCATCACTCAATTCTCAACCTTCACCTAACTCTTAAATATGCTTTGCCCACTTTCTCTAATGCTATTTTACTTTAATTATTCTACCTTCTACCAGATCTCTTTCACTTCACAACCTTTCTGTATCCTTCAAAACACCTCTATCAGTAAACATTTCTCATCCATTTCATCATACTTATTTAACCTTGAAAGCACAGATCTTAAGAAACTTACTTATTTACCTACAACTAAAACATGCACATAATTTACAAATTCAGCAAGTAGCCTCTAAAACTTAAAACAAGCAAAACCATTACCACTAATTTGTCAACCTTTTCTGCCAGTTAACCACTGCAAATCATACCTAGTTCTACACATCAAATTTGAGGAGCTATACACCCCAGTACTGCCCCCACTAACATAACATATACTCATATTTCCCATCTCTTACTACAAGTCCATCAAACAATAAATCTGTCTTCTCCAATCCAGCTTATTATTTATGTAACTCTACCATACATAATATCTCCAACAAACCCTCAAACTTCCATACCTGTGTAGCCTCACACACGCCTTGTGATCATTGTCAGAGAAACATGGCTTAAACCACAAGCTAAAGACAATAATGTTCTCCCCTAGGATATAACATTATCGGCTATGACCATATAAGTAAGAGTTTGTGGGGTAGACTTACTCTGTCTACTTTTCCCATGGCACAGAAAGCACCCCATCAGAGAATCAAACGAATTAACCTCTTCTGTGAGGCAACAATGCTACCTGCTGTGCTACTGAGTGTATGTGTGTGTGTGTGTGTGTGTGTGTGTGTGTGTGTGTGTGTGTGTGTGTGTGTGTGTGTGTGTGTGTGTGTGTGTGTGTGTGTGTGTGTGTGTGTGTGTGTGTGTGTGTGTGTGTGTGTTGTGTGCGTGCGTGCGTGTTTGTGTCCATCCCCAACCTCTCTTTCCCGTTTTTTGCACATGGGTTTGGAGTGACAATCATTTAGAGCCAAGGTTTGCACCATTGTGTGGCTAGTCCTGGTGCAGGGGTGTGTGTGTGTGTGTGTGTGTGTGTGTGTGTGTGTGTGTGTGTGTGTGTGTGTGTGTGTGTGTGTGTGTGTATATATATATATATATATATATATATATTTATGTATATATATATATATATATATATATATATGTGTGTGTGTGTGTGTGTGTGTTTGTGTGTGTGTTTGTCTTTGTGTGTGCACATATATATATATATATATATATATATATATATATATATATATATATATATATATATATATATATATATATATATATATATATATATATATACATATATATATCTATATATCTATATATATATATATATATATACAGAGAGAGAGAGAGAGAGAGATACACAAGGCACCCCTAGGCTTTCGGCTGCTGGCAAAGACTCTTGTCTCCTCCATAGTGCCATTTTTAGGCAAGGTCTCAAAAGCAACATTACCGATGTGAAATTAACCAATCAAAACAAAATAAGGGTCATGCTGCTAAATGCTGTGAGTTTATAAAAACAAAAAAACTGCACTCACTGGAAGCAATTCTATCACTAGAAGATATAGATGTCTGTGCAGTTACAGAAACCTGGTTTAAGGTCTCAGAGAGTACCCCAGGCCTGCAAGGCTACTATGCCTTCTACTCTTTTAGACCGCAAAATGAAAGTGTGAAAAACAAAGTAGGCAGTGTTTCAATCTATATTAGAGGTAAATTCACCTCATGTCTAGTTAGACTGGACAACTTCATGAAATTACTCCAGATCCAGGTTAAGGTAGTTAAGAACCCCATTCAAGTCCTAGCCAGTTATAGATTCCCCCTCCATGGGTCACGACACCCATGAAGCCTACTTAAACAAACAACCCAAATTTTACTGAACACACTGGTTATGGGAAATTTCAATTATCTCACCATCAACTGGGATCCATACTCTAGCCCAAACTCGCTAGCATAAAAGTTCCTGGACTTTTTGAATTCAAATGCCCTGGAGCAAATTGTCTATACCCCAACAAGAGGAACAAACATTCTAGATCTGGTCCTCACCAAGGTGTCACAAGTGCACTGCTGTAACTGTTGGACCCTCATTAGTTAAAACTATCACACATCAGTAACATTTGAACTGACCCTAGCAGTGGAACTCACAAAGGGTGAAATCAGACTAAAAAACTTCACCAAAGCAACCTATACCCTCCAGGGTGAAGGTATAAATGCATGCCAAGCCCCACCCCAAGCTGAAAGTGGTAATTACACTGAAGTTTACACTAAAGCCCTGTACAGACACTTGCATTAAATGTATAAACTTGACTGTACTAGAAAGAATCAAAGCCAGAGCACCAAGTAAAATCCAGCTGCTATGGTGGACTTCCAGCATCAACAAACTCTTCAATAAATGCAAAAAGCTGCTGTCTAAGAAAACAAAGACAAGGACTCAACAATGGAAAAGCAGCCTCCTCAGTCGTAATAGGCAAATAAGACAACCTATCAAATCCTCCAACAGCTCTTTTGAGAGAAACCTAGCAAGTACTGCCAAGGATAACCATAAGGCCTTTTATAGTTATGTACGTAATCTAAAGGGTAGGGCCCAAGCAGGTGCAAGGGTGACCAACGGTATCACACACACTGAATGTACAAAGCGAATCTGCAGATAGGTTTGGTGAAAATTTCACTCCCTTATCCTCTCCTAACTTACAACAAATCCTCCTCCAACCCTCCCCCACCTTACATATCTGAAAAGCAGGTTCCAAAAGCCCTGTCCAAGGCAAGGAACATGGCCTCTATGGGACCAGATGACATTCCAGGCTGTCTTCTAAGCAGGCTAAAACATGAACTAGCATCACCACTAAGTTCCCTTTTCAATCATAGTCTAACAACAGGCTTTGTTCCTGTGAAATGGAGAACAGACACAGTTATTCCTCTCCACAAAGGTGGCCTACCCAATTCGGCTTTGTGAAGGGCAGATCCTGGCTGTTAAATCTGATGGATTTCTTTGAAAGTGTGACCAAGGCCATTGATGAGGGCAAATTCTGTACATACAGTATACCTCAACTTGGCAAAGGCTTTTGACATAATCCCACATTCAAGCATTACCAATAAACTTAGCAAACTGAATGTAAGACTCTTCTTTGTAAGATAGGTTGCCCACTGGCTCACAAACTGGGCACACACTATTAAAGTGGGTGACTCCCATCAACCAGCAGACCTGTTACCAGTGGAGTGCCATAGAGGTCACTGTTGGGCCCCCTACTGTTTGGTATATACTTCTCAGAAGTTCAGGTCAAAACTAAAGGTTTGTGACTGACCAGGTTTGCAGATGATGGCAAACTAGGTGCAATCATTGAATCCTCAAATGATGTCAGTATACCCCAGGATGGTCTCACACAGACCAAAGACCGGTGTATTAGTCATGGTCTCGAACTGAATGCAAAGAAAGGCATCATTATTCCCTTCAGCACAACAATGTCCCTTCACATTGTCATATCAATAGCAATACCCTAAGTACCCATGAAGTGGTAAGGGACCTGGGATCACAGGTTGACCACGAACTTAACTTTGACCACCACGTGTCTTCCATTGTAAGGAAAGCTTTGCATGTAGCTCACTTGATTAGTAAAGGCATCACCTTGATAGCAAAAGAAGTTATACCCCCCAATACCTGGCACTTATCAGGCCCATAATTGAGTATAACATCCCAGTCATCATGTACTGTACTAAGCACCTACAGCAATTAGAGAGACCTGAGAGGTTTCTAACAAAGAAGATCAAGGACCTCTAGCATGTGCATTACATGGACCGACTAAAATCCCTGTCACTATACTGAGTATTGTATAGACTTCTTAGGGGAGACTTATGCCTGGCCTACAAATCAACTCAACACCCAAACCTAATCAACTTACTGCATATCTGTAAATCAAATGGGTCTAGGATTACCTGTTCCAAGGACTTAAAATATGGCCTGCGACTTAAATAGCATATGCTGGAGGGTCAGATTTATCTCCCAGCAACTGCCACGTCTTTGGAACAGGCTAGCAGTTCATGTGAAACAGAACACCTCTATGACACTATTCAAGAATAACTTGGATGAGTGGATGGAGCACCATAAATTCTTAACTGCGATAATGCCCACAACCCTCCTGGACATGGGCCGTAATCACTAAATGCACTCTTGGGAACTGACTAGTACCTCTATGGTATTACATTGTGTTGAAACAGCTAGACTTAAAATGACCACGTGACCGCTGGGTTGATAGCCCAGTAATCTCCTATGATCCTATATGTCTGCGTATGTGTGTATATATATATATATATATATATATATATATATATATATATATATATATATCTATATATATATATATATATATATATATATATATATATATATATATATATATATATATATATATATATATATATATATATATATAGGGTCTATATTAGAACATCGAAGTTTCAGAACTTCAAATGTTCTAATATCGACACCTACTAACCGAAAGCTGAAAATAGCAAAAATTTAGATAGGTTGTCCGTTCCTGTCACTTCGCTATTTTCATCTCTGCGGTGGAAAGTTATGGCCAGGTTCAGGTAAGTGTCCGATTGTGTGGACATGAGGGTTGGGGTGGGATAGATGAGTTAGGGTTAGGGTGTGGGTCAGGTAATTGTGCCAATGTGTGGACGTGAGGGTTAGGGTGGGATAGGTGAGTTAGGGTTAGGGCACGGGTGAGGTGTGTGTGCGATAGTGGCGGACCTTAGGGTTAGGGTTTGGGTTAAGGTAAGTGGGTAGATAGTGGTGTATGTATAGTTTAGTGTAGGTTTAGATGTAAAATTTTAGGTGTATGTGTATGGATTGCTGTTTGTTTGGTGTGTTTGTGTCGTGTGTATGTGTTTTGGATCAGCAATTTTTTTCCCTAGTAAAAAATTTGCTGTTTTCAATTTTCGGTCTTATCAGTTTTCGGTTAGTAGGTGTCGATATTAGAACATTCGAAGTTCTGAAACTTCGATGTTCTAATATGGACCCTATATATATATATATATATATATATATATATATATATATATATATATATGTATATGTGTGTGTCTGTGTGTGTGTGTCTGTGTGTATTTATATCTATATCTGTGTGTGTGTGTGTGTGTGTGTGTGTGTGTGTGTGGGTGTATGTATATCTATATATATCTATCTATATATATATGTGTGTGTGTGTGTGTGTGTGTGTGTGTGTGTGTGTGTGTGTGTGTATGTATGTATATATGTATGTGCGTGTGTTTGTGTGTGCATGTATGGGTCTACTGGAAAGCATCGAAAGACCACAATATCGAAGACCATATAGTCGAATCAAAATCTCACTTTGGCGAATGACTGGATTGGCAAATCCATAACCAGGATAAGTAACCAGTAATACCAAAAATGAATGAAACCGCCCATTTCCAGCCCTCCCAGGTGGGGGGGGGGCTACACCCCCCCACACCACCCCTAACTAGATATACAAAATCAGATATCGCACTACAGTTGGAAAAAGGGCAAAGTTCACCTTGTTGGCCAAAAATTTACTTACAGTGGGAATGGATTCGCCAAT
Organism: Protopterus annectens; assembly: GCF_019279795.1. Taxonomy (NCBI): domain Eukaryota; kingdom Metazoa; phylum Chordata; order Ceratodontiformes; family Protopteridae; genus Protopterus; species Protopterus annectens. The sequence continues at coordinate 625,088,804 of NC_056745.1, read as the reverse complement.
CCAGTCATTCACTAATGTGAGCTTTCAGTGATTTCATGTTGACAATCTGGTCTTCAATATTGTGAGCTTTCGATATTTTCAGGTAGACCTGCGTGTATATGTTTGTGTGTGTGGAATATATATATATATATATATATATATATATATATATATATATATATATATATATATATATATATATATATGTATATATATATATATATATATATATATATATATATATATATATATAAATATATATATATATATATATATATATATACATATATATATATATATATATATATATATATACACATATATATATATATATATATATATACATGTATATATATATATATATATGTGTATATATATATATATATATATATATATATATATATATATATATATATATATATATATATATATATATATATATATATATATATATATATATATATATATATATATATATGTATATGTATATATATATATAGATATATATATATATATATATGTATATACACATATACATATACATATGTAGATAGGGTCTATATCAGAAGATCGAAGTTTCAAAACTTCTAATCTGATATGGTCAACACCATATGACCGAAGTCTTGAAACTTCTAATCTTTTAACGGAGCTCTCCATACAGTGCAGAAAGGGATGATTTCCCTTTTCTGAATCTGCACTGTAGTGCGATCTCGGAGTTGGTATATGTAAGTCGTGGGAGTGGGGGGGGGCAGGGGGGCTTGCTCCCCTTCTTATAGCATTTAAATGGTTTGTTTTTGTAGGTTGTTGTGTTTTATTACATTTTCGCTGTTTCAAGACTTCGATTATATGGTGTCGACCATATCAGATTCAAAGTTTTGAAACTTTGATAATTTAATATAGACCCTGTAGATAGATATATAGATATATATAGCTATATTATTATTTATTTTATATTTTATTACCAGGTTGGTCTGACTGGGCAAGCAGGTGCTGTTTTCAGCAGAAACCTGGAGAGAAAGCTCCACATACATGACAATCATTATTTTAATATAATAATTATTATATCCAGATTAAGTGGATGACATGCTCGACAAGCCACACTGCTTTGCTAGAGATGGCTTGCACCTGTCACCCTTAGGCTTTCAAATACTGGCCAAGGCTCTTGCCACCCCCATAGTGCCTTTTTTAGCAAGGCTCAAAAGACAAACCCACCACCGTAAATAGCACAAGTAACAAAAAACTGAGGGTAATGCTACTCCATGCCAGAAGTCTAAACCTCAAAATCCATGCACTCGATGCACTCCTCAGTATGGAGAACATTGATATCTGTACAGTAACAGAAACCTGGTTTAAGGCTCCAGAGAGCACCCCAGCACTACCAGGCTACAACTCATACCATACATTTCGTCCACAAAACCCGGACAGAAATACAGAAGGTGGAGGAGTATCCATATTCATCAAGGATACCCACACCTCCAGGTTAATGGCACAGCACGATGCTTCAGAGATCATCCACGTGCAACTAACAATGGGCAAAACTGCTATTCAAATTATAGCTTGCTACAGATCACCCACCATGTCCTAGGACTCCCACTCTGCATTCCTGGAAACACAGGGAAACATAAAGGTCCTGCCAAACACCCTAGTATTGGGTGATTTCAATTACCCAAACATTAACCGGGAGAACTACTCAAGTACAAACTCCTTTGCTCAACATTTCCTAGAATTTATAAACTCAAATGCCCTGGATCATCTGGCCAACACCCCCACCAGAGGTGACAACAGATTGGACCTGGTCATCACCAACATGGGCAACCGGTGCTCCAAACCGGTGGTCAACCCCTCGCTGGTTAGATCTGACCATAAACTAATCACTCTGGATATTCACATTCTGCCACCACCCCTGGTCAAAGAAACCACCGTGAAAAACTTTTCAAAAGCAAACTTCACATTACTTAAGACTGAGGTGGGAAGCTTCAAAGCCCTTATGCTAAAGGATAACGCTGTCCAAGTAGCAAAATTCTTTACTAATGCACTCTATGGGCACCTACAAGATTGCATAGATCGTGCTATCCCAAACAAAACCAAGACTCATTCCTCTAAGAAAAGGAAACCTTCTGGCATTGAGCAGCATTACCCTTAGTTTTTTTTTTTTTGTGTTGTCTATGGAGGTGGGTTAGTCTTTTGAGCCTTTCCTAAAAAAGGCACTATGGGGGAGGCAAGAGCCTTTGCCAGTATTTGAAAACCCAGGGGTGACAGGTGCAAGCCATCCCTAGCGAAGCAACGTGGCTTGTCGAGCATGTCATCCCAGGCTGACAGACACTGGATCCCCTTTGAATGACACCAATACTTTAGCTAATTGTTAAAATTGATCATTTTGTCTTTATACTGTGGCATCATTCTTGGTGAGGGTAAGATGCTACTCAAGGTCAGGGTCATACCGGCCTGGGCTACATGATCAAAGAGCTCCTCTATGTCTTTTTTCATGTAGTCCAGGGAGGCACATCTCAGGTCATTCACACCAGCATGGACAATGACGGAGTCATATTTGTACTTTCTTTGGAGTGACCTGAGTGCTTGTGTTATATGGCGGATCCTGGCACCCGACAGGCAGCTTACAGTGACCAGTGAAGGGTATGGTTAAACTTCATGAAATTAGTATTCCTTTAACCTGTATTATCCAAAAGTGCTCTTCATAACACCCATAATGGGCCCAGAATTGATTCCTGCAGTTCATACGGAGTTACATTTATGGGTAGCATATCTAAACATGAGTGCAAGTTTTTTTATTCAACCTATTGCTCCTACTATTACTATTGGAACTATCTGAGCATTTTCTCCACACTGGTCTTGTTCTTGCCTACAAATCTTGATATTTTATGACTTTGTGTTTTGCTGTATGTAAGATGCTGTAATGGCAATGTGTACCAATTTCAATGATCAATGCTACTTTTGTGTTTTTTCCTGAACTAATATATGTTTGGTGTGCTCACATCTGCTTTTTGTGATTGTTGGTAATGGCTGATCAATCTGATGTACAGTTCATCGTTCTCTACAATACTTTGTGGCTCATGTTCCCAATGCTTCACAGCTACTTCTCTATTGTAGTGTTTGCACAATCCTCAATGGAACAATCTTGCCATGATTGTGTCTTTCAGTGTATAGGCTCTCTGCCATAAGTATATTACACCCAGCAACAAGGTATTCACCTCTTTGTAATTCTTTTTTTTTTTACAGAACCTACATTTGTCTGCTTCTCCCACGTGTTCAATGGACTTTGTAAACTAATGTGTGTGTAGTCCACTATCCTAGCCTGCTATTATTAACCTTTCATCCTCTGGTTTCAGCTCATATCCCCTTATCCATTCCTGTGTCAAACCCTTATCAACATGAGGTTGTTCCAGGAGATTGCTATACTTTCTACTATTTGCACATTCAGTTGCTGTATGACTTTTGTCGACTTTGGGTTTGATTTCCATTCCTGTTTGCCAGTTGAATGATTCTGCTAAACTAAGCAGAGTGGTCATCTTTGACTTAAGTCTCTTCATGTTTTAAAACTTCCAAGACTGTTTGGATCTGATGAGGTCAGCAGATATGTATGCAGTCACATGGCTACAGATCTATACATGTAATCAGTTTCAAGGAGGCCTGTACCTCCTTCCGAGCATGGAATATATAATCTTGGTATAGACTGATATTTATATTTCATTTGGTAAATGTGAAGCATTCTTATTGTTTTTCTGTCCAGCTGATCCAATACCTTTTGGGAACAAACAGTTACTCCAAAACTGTAAGCTAATACAGGATGGGTAAATCAGTTTATAGCTTAGACTTTATTTCTAGATGTGAAGGTTGTTTTCTTTTCTTTTTTTTTTTTTTTACAAGAAACATCTTTCTTAAACTATCACTTATGGCATAGACAATCATACATTTATATAAATGAAAACAAGTCACATTGACATATTTTAGTTGCAAACATTATATATCATTTATAATCTATCCAGTCACTGTCAGTCAAACATTATATGGCTCATGCAAATCCTGCCTTATTTTAAACCTCATTCCTCCTACAAAACATTATTCAGCATGCATTGTTCCCCCAATTCTCATTTTTAAGTCTGTGATATCTACCTGTCTCCAAAAACAGAACTTTCTTTGGCTCAACAATGCTCTGACATATCCCTATCTGAGGGCCTCCAGAGAGTTACATTGTTGGGTGTTCTGACCCATCAGTGAGGAAGAATGAAAAGGGCAACATCAGACAACGTTATGCACTCACCAGAATGTTCCATCTGTGTTGTCCATTTTCATTCTACCATATGTGCTAACCATAGGTGTTGACACAATCTATGTGTGTATATGCATGTGTCATGTCTTTCATCTTTTACCTCATAATTCTGAAAAAAGAGAAAATATTTAGGGAAAAGGTATGCTTAGTGAGTGCTATTTCCTCAAAAATAATTTCCAGATATAGGAGGGATGGAACAAAAGTTTGAGAACAAATTATTTGTGTTCCCCCAAATTTGGGAGAGCTGAGGTGTGTGTGTGTGTGTGTGTGTGTGTGTGTGTGTGTGTGTGTGTGTGTGTGAGAGAGAGAGCGCAAGCACTTGTGTTTTGGACCTTTATGGTTTATGACCAAAATTGATTCGTTTTTGGATTCAGTAAATGAAATACACACATACATGCATGGACACATAAATAAATGAAATATTTAGTTGCAAGGCTTCAGTAACAAGATGGAGGGGGGGGGGTACTAATGTTGTTCTATATATTCACAGAAACCCAGTTGTGAACCCCCCCCAACTGACTGGCATTTTTGGGTTGTAACTAGTGGTGATGGTAGATAAAAAATAAAATGATGTGCTAATACCTTGTGTTTGTATTGCACAGGGACCAGTTTGCACACATTTAAAGATAACCACTTGTGAATTTTCTTCTTTGTCATTTAATGCAATTGCTTACTAAAGCTAGGCGTATGCTGAGGTAAATTTGGGTATGAATATGTTTTGTAAGTAAATGACTTAGACCTAAACTGACTGAAAAAAATGTATTATGAACTGCAACTGACCTAGATAATACATTTTTATTATTATTATTTTTTGTATGTTGATCAGGCAGTACATAACACACGCACTCCCATTAGTAGTTTTTCCTGCTGATAGATATAAAAAGCTGAGAAAAATGAAACTCTGATTTCATGCACAAAAGACTGAAAGAAAATAATATTTACTTTTCTTTGGGGAGTGGAAAACAACACATTTTTGAGAACACGGATTTGCTGTTTTTATTGATTTTGACCTGAATTCTTACAGTTATCCAAAGTAGTTATAAAGGTTGTAAGAGAAGTACTGTTTGACATGTAAAGTCAATCTATTGCACAATGTGGAATGCATTGGATAAGTCAAAAAACTTGGTTCTGGCTAAGTAGGAAGAAAGATATATTCTAAATACTGAATTTAAAACCTGCTGGACATTGTACCATAGATTTTTGGATGATATAGTTATTTTCTGGATAGGAGGAAAAGAAAAATTTGAAGAGTTTATGATATATCTGAACAATACTACTAATTTTCTAAAGTTTACATACAAAAATTCTAATACAAGTTTGCAATATTTGGATTTAGAGATATACAAGGTAGACAAGAAATTTGAAACAAAGATATTTAGAAAAAATACTTTTTGTAATTCCTTTCTACATTACAAGAGTGCACACCCCTTGCATTGTAAGAAAAATATAGTGAAGGGGCAGTTTGTGAGGGGGTGCCACATGACTAGCGCAGATACTGATTTTGTAGTAGAATGTGATTTATTGGAAAGAATGTTTCTTGAAAGAGATTATCCCTCTAAATTCATTAGATACATAAGAGGAAGTTGTAAAAGGTAGAATTAACAGATTTAAACCTATCCAGAAAACAGTAAGCAAAATAATGGGAGCCATCCAAATAAGGAAAACATAACTATCAACAAGTCTTGATTTTGGAATACAATGCAATAAATAATAACATTAAAAAAATGTTTTTAAAAGAATGGGAGAGATTTGCTTCCCTCACAGACTTGGAAAATATAGCTAAAATTCCACACAAAGAGGTATATAAAAATTCACAAAGTATTAGAACTATTTTAGAGAACAAACACCAGGTGAACACTAACAAAAATAAGTTGGGTACATATAAATGTGGCCATTGCACACAATACAATATGAATACGGATAGATATTATCTGGAAAGCAGAAAGAGATGGATTATTAGTTCGGATTATTACAATTGTGAATCAAAGGGAATAGTTTATTTAGCTATCTGTTTAGTTTGTAAGTCATTTTATGTAGGAAAGACTGAAAGAATGCTAAAAAGAAGGATTTATGAACATATTTATGATATAACAGTGGGCAAAGATACTAATGCCTTGTTCAAACATTCAAAAGTATGATTGAATTCGAAATTTACCTTTTTAGTATTGGAACAAGTCAAATATGACATCAGGGGAGGCCCATGGGAAGAAAAGATTGGATTTAGGGAGTTGTGGTGGCAAGTGACTCTCGAGGCAGGAAATTACCCTGGGTTGAATGACTATGTTTCTATACTGCCTTTATTAAAATTAAGGTCAGCTAAGCTTTGAATGTATAAGAATGTAATTCATTGAAATAGCCACCGGATGGCAATGTATTCCCATATTTTCTATGTATTTTATCACTTCAAAAATAAGTAAGTGATATATTTCTAAGTTATTTCAAACATCTCAATACTATGTCATTACATTTCCATATAACATATATAAAAAAAGATTTTTAACATGGTGTTTTAACATTGTATTTATATGTATATATTCATATATTATATTTCTAACACTAAAGGATGGTTAGATGGATGTTTAGGAAAATAAGGTGGTTGTAATTTTAATAATGGGATTTTAATTACAAAACTCATTGGTTGTTTTAAACACAGGGAATGTATTCTCATTGGTTTTAGCTAATTTAATTTAACATAAATATGAGAAACACATGTTTGCACTGGTCATCTGATGAAGTCTAGATTCATAGGACGAAAACGCATTGGTACGAGTGAAGGAGTTTATGTTATGCTGGTTTTGTGGTCGTTTTAAGTGGCTTTATTAAAACTGTTGCAATTAACTTGTTTCAGCACTTTTTTTTGGAATGACATAACATACATACATAGTAGGGGGCATTCAGAAAGGGAAAATAGTTTGTAAAGTGTGAAAAATGTGTAAAGCTACATTATGCAATAAGTGTTGATATGCAGGGCATATGCAACTCAGAGATATATGTAGCACCATCATGGTAGTATGAAAATTGATGTGGTCAGTAGTATATACTAATAAACACGTAATGGCATTCAAATAAGATGTATTATAGAAATACATTCATCAATACACTGATGATTTTGTCTGCATATATATTCTATATGCAGCATGCACATTTGTAAGATACTTGGTAATTATATATTAGGTTGATAAGTTTGTAGGTATATACTAGGCATGCAGCTCAAAAGACCATTGATAAGCATAGCCAGCTAAGCCCGAGCACTGCTGAGTGAGTTAAATTCCATGGTCAAGAAGCACCATGCTATATATGCCAAAGAGGATTTCTGATTTCCAGGCTACTCATTCAGAATATTGCTGAATACAGACTATGTGTAGAATTGTTTGATATGCACAAGAACCTTACTCAACAAGTACAGGATTCCTTGGGGAAGAAATTTGTTGTGCCAGCCATGTTCTATTTCTGTGTCTATAAAAGATCACAGTCTTTATTGTGGGTGTTCATGGTGGTGTGTGTTTTGCATAGCTGTAAGAGGTGTAATGGGCTGTGTACCCTAATGATGGATAGCACTCTGCCTGATGAAGAATGCCATACAGAGCAAGAACTGTACATATCAAAAATGCCATCTGAATCCTTGATATAAGTATCACTATGAATAGCAGGCAACAGTAAGGATTGTGGAAGGGTGTACAGTTCAGCAAACTGTGTAGCCTCAGTGTAAATAATACAGTTTGGGCTTTAACACAGATTTTATGTTACATTTTGGTACCACAATACAGCGCAGGTAATGTCAGCAGGTTCCAGGAGGTGATATATCAGACAGGTGTCTCCATTCACATGGAAGAGCACCAGCAAGGTTCAAGGTGATAAATCATGTAGGAAGCTCCAGTCAACAAAATGTAATGTTGGAAGGTACAATATGTGTCTTACAGGTTACACCCAGGTCCTGCAAATAAAAGACAACAATGTTAGGTGTGGTAGAAGAAGTTATTTTTCAGCGATCTTTCATAAGCGTTGTACCTCCCTCTTCCTAATTTCTTGATGTTCTTCCATGATGTCCTTGCCCACTGCACATGAGAAGCTGCCACTATGCTAAATGAGCATGGAGTCTAACTGAGCGTGGGGTATATATTTAGGGTCCAACCTTCATCACTCTCTGTTTTCTTCAATACAGCCCTCACCTGAAGCTATGTAAGCAGGGTACCCTTTTCATGGCAAAAAGCTGCTCCTTCTTAAGTGCCAGTCTATGATGAAACTATGTGAGTGGGATTCTCTGTTGTAAGCACAGTGTTTGTTTATGTTGTAGGCATTGTACTACATTCCATTATGTGGCCCCTGAGGCTGGAGCCAGTCACGGGTTCTTCACCTCCTGATCAGTCATAGGTTTCTCCTATTTATTCTTATAATATTCTTATTTTGACCAGCTAAATGCTCCACGTAGGACTGATAAACAACAGGCTATGATAAAGAATCTGTTGTTTTACTGATGACACATGTTTTGGGAGTTTTTCCCATAAGGCTCCCACTGCCACCCATGGCTTTGTGCAGCAAGCTGATAGCTTGCAAGGTATAATGCTGTCTTCGACTTGTTTTAATCAGCCTCTAACAGTAGCAGGGTGTGCCTTCCATTATTTTACTCCAATGAGCCATACAACTGGACAGTCTTGCATCTTCCTAGTGTCTCTAAACTGCTGTAGTACTCTTTTGTAAGCCACCTCATTACCTGTACTGAGGGTGTTTATTTTCTGTTATTATCATATGTCCAATGGTACTGTGAATGAATTTGTACCCATGCTGGTACTGGTGCTGTTTCCAGTGCCACTGTCGTGGAATTGAGCCCACTGTGAAAGCAACATAGTGTAAAATGTCCAATTACCTCACCTTTTTGCTGATTGCTCCTTGCCTGAACTATACATATGTTGTCTGATGTTGAGTTGGTAGTACCTTGTTTGCCTTCTGTTTGTATATCCAGGATGAATTCCTCTCTCTCTTTAATAACAAATTAATGTCTACATGTAATTACTCCTGACCACCTGCTGTTGAGCTTGCTTCCTCCTAAGTACCTCTCCCCACCAAATTCTTAGGGATTTGGCAACAGTTATCCTGAAGAAAAAGAAATGCAGTGCAGTCTGAGAGTGTGCCAACACACAAGTAAGATTATCATGTCTAAAAATTTAGATGACTGAAGGCAAGAATACTCTTGTTACTTGATGGGTTCATAGGTGGTTACTAGGCTGTTGACCCAAAGGCCTAGCTGTGTGTACCCCATATGACACTAGAGAAACCTGATATAAAGGATCTAGCCTAAACTGAAGTTCTTAGTTAGCACTGACTGCCCATATCTAGGAGAGTCAAAGGTAAACTACCTAACAAGTAATTTATGGTTTCCCTTCCAGTCATCCAGGTTACACTTAAACAGGGTCAAAGAGGGGATCTGTGTGATGTGAATTGGTAGTCTATTCCAGAGGAGTGGCAAACTCTGACAGATGCCTCTGTCTCTCTAGCAGGTCCTATTTGTGTCACAGGCCAGGATAAGGTTCCTGGAACAAGTGACCCTTATGCCATTTGACTTGCAGATGTGCAGCATTTCTATTAGGTTTGGATCTGAGATTACTATGTAGGCCACACACAAGTCTCCTCTAAGTGGTCTGTTCACTACTGAGTACTTTGACAGTGACTTCAGTCTGTCAATGTATGACATGTGCTGGAGACCTTGTAATTTTCCTAGCTAGAAGTCTGTGAGTTCTCTCAAGTTGCTGCAGGTGCCTAGTAAGGTACATACCAAAGAGAGTATTGTATTCAGTTATTGGCCTGATGAGGGTTGAGTACAAGGGAGTTATGATCTGTTTAACTCTTGAGGCAATGCCCCTGCTAATGAGATGAGCAACATAGAATGCCTTCCTTACCACAGTAGACACATAGTGGTCAAAGTTTAGGCTACAGTCAACTTGAGTTCCCAAGTTTCTCACTACTGAGTTGTTATGTAGAGTATTATGCATATGATAGTCTGCAGGGATATCGTTTTTAATGAAGGGGTGATGATGCATTTTGTAGTATTGAGTTTGCATCCACAGCTTTGGCACCAATCATTGATTTGTGTAATTCCCTCTTGAAGTACATTGACATCATTTGGAGATTCAATTATTGCACCTAATTTGCAGTCATCAGCAAACTTAGTCAGCCACAGCCCTTCTGTTTTGGCCTGAACTTCTGAGAAGTATATTCCAAACAATAGGGGGCTCAGCATTGACCCCTGTGGAAACCCACTGTTGACAGATTTGCTGGTTGAGATAAATTACTCAACTTTGACTGAGTGTGATCTGTTGGTGAGCCAGTTATCAACCCACCTGACAACATAAGGGTTGATATTCAACTGGGACAGTTTATCAGTGAAGCCCAAATGTGGGACTGTGCTAAGTCAAGGTAGGTTGTATGCACAGATTTGCCTTAATTTATGGCTCTGGTGATGTTTTTCAAGAAGTCTATCAGGTTTAACAGGCATAACCTGTCTTTGACAAAACCAAACTGTGTTGGATCAAGGGTTTGGAGATCACCTATATCCTTATTTACAGGGCCCATGATGATTCGTTCCATGGCCTTAGTGATAAGGCTTGTTAAGCTTATGGGTCTGTAGCTTCTGCAGTTTTAGTCACACTTTTAATACTCTTGTCAAGTGGCAAATGACAAATGCAAAAAACTGTTACTAGTAAAACTAGCAATAAAGGGTCAGTGACACGAATGCTGTTAAGAGCAGCTATACTGCCACCTTAGTCAAAATACCTCCTGCATAACAGTGTATGAGGGTGTGCACATATATATATATGTATATATATATATATATATATATATATATATATATATATATATGTGTGTGTGTGTGTGTGTGTGTGTGTGTGTCCGTGTCCACCAACAAACCACACATATAGGTGTGTTTACAATCTGGATATATAAACAGAGATGCACATGAATTCTGAGACAGATTTGTATGTGTGTGTGTGTGTGTGTGTGTGTGTGTGTGTGTGTGTGTGTGTGTGTATGTGTGTGTGTATATTGACATACACAGAAATGTGGATTTATAAAGACATAAAAATATACACCAAATACATTTTAAACAACCAAAGCAATAAATGATAAACGCAAAATGACACATTATACATGCATTTATTTATTTAAATTATCTGTTTCCATCTTGATAAGGGGTAATTGGTCTCATAAACACAGCCATCTGAGTCACACAAGAGGCAAGTTTGAGAAAAGTTATGAAAACTCCATTATTAGCAATGAAGTATACCACTAAAACAATTATATGCACTGCATACAAAGTTTTAATAAAATACACACATTATTATTAAGTGAAAGCTGTAACCACTACGCTATCTCACTTTTTATTACATATCCAGCATATAGAAATTTGACAAGATATTCAAGAATGCCTTGAATTACAAGCTGGCCAGTAAGACATAGCAAGGCTGTGGTTTTACAACCACATGAATGTAAACTTAGATTACATATTGCATACATACTTATGCACACAGGGAAATACAGAGACTACATTTGCCTCAACTTTCAAATGGTAACCAGTGTAACTTCACTGCAGTCACATATTCGGGAAAAGAATGAAAGAGCCAAACATTTTACCACAGTGCAGGGAAGAAAAATAAAATAAATTCAGTTAGATGGGATCAGTATTATACAGACAGTTCAGCTAATGAGAAAATACTTTTAGTACAGCAACAAGATTCAATTTCAGAGTTGTCTGACATGTTTTTTATGGAAACATTGTAAGACAGAATCTTAGGACATTTGCAACTCAGTGTTTTTTTTTTCCAAGATGCAACTCTCCAAAGCATTGCTGTCCTGTGAAATGAGGGAAACTATTTTATAAATGTATATCTGAATGAGTACATGCACTAATAAGCAACATTATTGCAGACCATATGAAAAATAATTACCGGTAAAGGGAAAACAGCATGTAGCAACACGGATGAAACAAAAACAAACAAACAAAAAAATACAATTGCCTAGGCTGGAATAATCATTCCACTAAGTTTTACAAAACACAAGCACATACTAAAGATGTAATTTCAATGCTGCAAAGGCTGCAGATCTGAATGTGACTAGCAGCATCTCTGGCTGATGCTAAACCAGTCAGTCATTCAGCTAATCTAATAGCCTATGGGCGGGAGAAGGAAAATACAAAAGGGCAGACTGTAAACTCTTAGCACTTCCTATAACCATCCCCCACTGAAGTCTGTGAAATCTGACATGTAGTATGCTAATAAGCTTCTCTGAAAATTCTGCCTCTGTGTGAACACGTGACTTACACTGCACTAAAAGGTAAACAAAGTCCTCTAGCAAACAACTGAGTTTAGAAACGAGATAATGCCTCTTCTTTAAAACTGTCACTGCATTGAGATAGCCTTGCAGAATCAATTGCTCAGACTACAAAAGAAAACCCCTAACAAAGGCCTGCAATTTAGTTACTTTTCTGACTGTGGCTGGATAACTTCTAAGTATAGTGTAAATCAAGGTCTGAGCCAAACATAAATAAGGGTGATTAGAGACAGAAAAGAAACAGTCCTTTTACAGAAGGTAAAGAAAATAACAGTGACCCTCCCAAATCCCATGATATGTCAATGGAATGGGAATTCAAAGTTACTTCCTTATGTCTGGCATGAGTCATACAAAGTATTATGGGAAAGAGAAATGCTTGAGGGAGTACGAGATCATGTTGATACATCAGGCCCCATTGGTAGCCAAGTTGTGGAAAACAGGCCAAAATTACAAATAAAGCACTTAGAGTGATTTTGAGGTGTTAAAATAAGTCACGAAACAAAGATAGAGTGAAAAAACATTTTTTTTTGTTCTAGGGTAGAGTTTTCCTTTAAATCCCAATAAATCCCCGCTTATGATCTTTCCACCCACACAACACCCTTTTCATAACATTAAATTCAACATCATCTCCAGTAATATCACAGTCATATCTCCTGTCAGTCATATCAATTTACTAGGGGTTACTATTGACAGCAACATGAAATCTCACTTACATATATATCCAGTACCATAAAGAAAGTACATAAAAAATTTGCCATGCTGTACAGGAACAAACATTTCCTAACAGACTCCACCAAAGCCACTACTGCACATACCCATCTCATCTCCATTCTTCTGTATGCTTCACCTATATTCACCAGTTTCAGAAAATCAGATCTCTCCAAGCTACAAACATGTTATAATAAAACTGCTAAATTTGCAACCAATTCACCTCACAGAACACATCACTGCACTCCCTTAAAACACTTGATTGGCTGGAACTACCCAACCTTATTCTTTGTAATCAACTTACACTAACCCACAAACTACTTCACTACCCTGAAAAAAAACGTGCTCTACAAAACCTACTTCACAATCAAAAACTCCTATTAGATGTGACCAAAGGCAATAATTCCTCAGGTATTTCCCTCTATAGCAGTACTGTTGCCAAGCAGTGGAACAACCTTCCCCCCACCATCTGAGACACACTTTCATCTGCCTTCTTCAAAAAGGCCTTAAAATTGCACCTACAGCAATCTTGGCTCTGTAACTGTGACAACCCCGATTAATCTCTTATATTTGCTCTATTAACACTCCCCCCTCTCACAGTACTCTGCTACTGCCTCTGATGTACCTCTTCCCTTCTCTATCCTACTTTAATTACCCCCCTACTACCCACCTTCCTATACTAACATTCTTAACATCCATAGCCTAAAATCCACTTTCAGCAACCTGGCTTTGTTTTTTTTGAAAACCCTGCTTCATCATTATACTACCTACTCCTCAATAACAACTCCCTCTCTCAGCTCAGTACTTTCCCACTAATAGACTTCTTCCCTCTCCCCTCTCTTTCATATTACCTTCACCCACCTACTATATTTATTTGTACTTGCTCCTCAGCTTTTAATACTACGAATCTGCATAGCACACTAAATATGTAATTATTCATCATTTTTAAATATATACTGCTGTAGCTAGCTTTTTCATTGTATATTGTATGCATGTATGTATGTCTGTACGTATGTTACTATGTATTCCAAAGTGCATTATGTAAACATAACTGCCTGATAGAATACTTACTCACTGTAGTTGGAGCTTTTCTCCCCGGGCCTCCTCTGAAAAAGGACTTGTGTTCAGTCGAACTTTTCTGTTAAACAAATGTAAAATAAATAAATAAATGCTATTAAGGAGGCATCCTGAGATATTATCCAGGCCCATAGATGAAATGTCCTTTGCCTTGCAGAGAGGATTGAGGACATGTTCTCTAGTGATATTTGGGGGAATTGTGATTGAGGGTATTTCCTGAGGGTGCCTGGAAATTAAAATGGAGCTAAATTTGTTAGTCAGTTAGATCTGCTATATCTTTCAGCCTAGTACTGGTTGAGTTTACAGACATAACTCAATCAAAAACTTCTATTAGATGTGACCAGTCCTTGGCCTGGGTGGCTCTTTTTACCTCAAATTTGACTTTCTCAGACTAAAACACCTTTATTGAATTATCACTTGTGACATAGGTAAATTTACATTTATATAACAGTAATCGAGCTGTATTAACAAGTTCACATTTATAAACATTATACTTAACATATATTGCTATATATCATACAGCCTAAGCAACATTACAGAAATTATTTAATTCCTGCCCTTTTTTTAAACAAGAAATATTTTTATTAAACCATCACTTATGACATAGGCAATCATACATTTATATAAATGAAAACATACCACACCAACACAATCCTAGTTGCAAGTATTTTACATCACAAACCATACTGACACACTTTCAGTTGCAAACATTATACATCACTTATAATCTATCCAATCATTTTCAAACATTACATAGCTCATTTAAGTCCAGACTTCTTTTAAACCTCATTCATCTCCTGTATGTATTGTTCCCACAATTCCCATTTTGTTCCTATGTAGTTTGCTCCTACCCTTTTCTAAAGATCTCAATTCCAGTTGTTTTATCTCTTTTAATGTATTCACTACTTCTAGTATAGTTGGTTTAGATTTTGATTTCCATTTTCTAGTATTTTTTTTTTGGCAGCCACCATTATTAGACACAGCAAGGCCTTACCATGTCTAGACAATTCCAATTCTGTATCATAGCTCAGAAAAATCACCCCCCTCATCACACCAATCTGCCCACCCAGTAACTCTGTCAGTGCATCCCACAGGCAATCCTTAAAGTCTGCCAACTCACCACACTCCCAGAAAATATGTGCCTACTTACCTCTTTCTTCCCCATCACAAGTCCATACTCTCTGGAGTCTACTTGGGGTATAAAAATATCTAAATCCTCAAGATTTTGTTTCATATTTGGGAGACATACATATATCCTCCCATTGTTTCTTTGTGAATTGCCTATCCAATCTCTCTTCCCAATCCTTTCAAACCTTCTCTGATTGATTCTTATAGTTATGCAATATTGTATATGCTCTACTAATTATTTCTTTTTTAATGGCAGCTTCTGTTCTAGATTTTTATTTATTTATTTATTTTACATTTGTTGACCGGGCTAGTCCAACTGGATACATGTCCTTTTTCAGTGGAGGCCCGAGGAGAAAAGCTCCAAGTACACAAAACATTTAATATCACAAGTTAGTTAGATCAACAGTACAATAATGTATCACAATACATTAAGAAAAATAAGATTGGTACATAGCATAATGGGACTTAATTATATTCAAATGATAAGAAGGAAAATACTAGAGAAGAGGTAGGGAAATTAAGGATAGTAGAGACATCTTCAGGATAAGACAACACTTGAAAGGATAGTTAGGTAGGTGGGTTAGGTTGCGAAGCTAAAGAGTAAAAAGGACAGTGAGTAAAGCAGTTCTAAGAAATAAGTTTTAAATTGAAATTTTGAAGGAAAACAGGGTAGTACTTAGGAAAAGCAAGAGAGGAGAGATTAGTCAGGGTTATTACAAGAACATAACCAGTGGTTGGAGAGGAAATGTTTAAGGTTAGATTTGAATAGAGGGAGAGATGTAATAGCTATAAGGTCAGTAGGTAAGTGGTTCCATATTTTCCCAACAAAGTTAGAAAAGAGAGAGTCTCCTGCAGAGTTATAAGAGAAAGACGTTTGCATCTGCATTTTATTAGTAGAGCGTAACTTTTTTAGGTTAGAATATGGTGTTATGAATGTGGAGAGAATTGGGGTGTTATTGGGTTGATGAAGGACTTTATGGGCAATAATAAGTTGGTTGAATTGTAAAAGGTGAGGTTTAAAAACTCTACCAGCGCTGGTCTTTCATTTAGGACCCCTCATTTCTTCCCCTTTGCCTATTTTCTGATATTAATCCTTGATAGGGAAGGCAATCTCTAACCTGTAGACCAAATAAATTCTTGGTGACTTCCCATTCTATCATTTTTCCCTCTCTAGTTATTTGCTCCCAGTACCTTGGTTCTTTGCCAGTTTTCTCCAATAAATTCTAGACCCCTTTTACCTATTGTCTATATCCCTAATTGCAGTCATCCCTATTGGTAGGATCTCCTTTCTCCATTCCTGGGTTAGAGCACCAAACTCTGAGCAGCCTCACCAAACTGAGCTTCTGTGATATTGGCTTTGATGTCTACAAACTATATGCCAAATAGGAGACTGTCCAGCAGTGATCCCCACAGAACCCTTTTAGTTATAATGTTATGTTTATCGAGGGTACCACAACTCTCACTGTTTGTGATCAGTTGGGTGTAATGTCCATTCTATGATATCAGAGCAACTGAAAGGTATGCAGCCCTGCACATATGCATAGGTATTTTATATACAAAAATACATAGGTGAATATCATGCTTTCACAATGGAAGAATGACACTGTGAGGCTCATCCCCAAATACTCAAAGCTAGAGAGTGATAAAGACTTCCATTCTCTCTCCATCTTCCCAAACTAAGTTTTGAACACTAAGCCTAGAATTACCACTGACCATAATCTCTGTAACCGTTTCAAAGTAATTTACTGAGTTAAGGTGACAGGATATGGGCTTCACAAAAAACAAAAGATATGTACTCATCATAACGATGCATGTGTGTTGTCCATTTTCATTCTTTCTCAACTAATGGGTATATAATCCATCCTCAGATCTGATTCGGCTGCTTTTTCCAGATTCTCAGATCTAACTATCAAGCTCCTTGCTTCACTCATAATGCTCCAGACCTAACATCTCTTAGATTGAATTTGCTGCTGATACTATAAGGAATTTAAAAGGCAGAGATAATAAAGATTGAACTGGAGCTCACGCAAGGATCAATAGTTCCCAAACTATTATCCCTTAGGTCTCTCCAGGAGTAAAGGGAAGGGGTTTAGGATGGCAGGAAGTTGAGGAAGAATGAAAATGGACAACACAGAATAATCATTATTTGGTGTACATAACATCTGTATCTGATGTTGTCATTTTCATTCATTCCTCAGATGATGGGACAGAGTCCCAGCTAGATGAACCTTGGGTGGTACGGAGGAGCCAAAGGCAGCTCTATTCCTAGAAACCAAATCCAACTTGTAATGAGCAATAACTGTATGAGCAGTGGACCATCTGGTAGTGGCACAGATGTCATCTATTGATGTTCTTGATGAAAAAGCTGAATAGACTGCCATAAACCTTGTGGAATGTGCTCTATAGGGCTCAGGCAAAGACAACCCTCTGAGGCTGTAGACAAAAGATATACAATCAGTTAACTATTTGGCTAAGGTTACATTAGAAAGTTCCTTGCCCAATCTGTTTGGTGAAAAGGATAACAACAATTAAGGTTGTCACTTGTCCCTCTCTGGGCAGTTGTGTCCTTCAGAAAAAAATAAAAAAATGTCAAATGTCCTGAGATTTTAGGACAAAAAAAAATTCCTAAATTTTCTTTAATAGTTGCATAAAACAGTTATTTTGTATTTGAAACACCTAAATTCTATAGGAAATAGCACAAGTAAACAGAAATACTACAAGAATAAGCTTTTATTTTGGTAAAAAAGTGCAGTTTTGTCCTTTGTGCTGGCCGTGTGTATGTTTTGTCCTGCAAAATTTCATGTCTCTACAAAAATGTTCCACTTTGGGCATTTGAAAAAGTGGCAACCCTACAAACAATAATTGGTCAGTTTTCCTGAAATTTTTGGTTTGATGGAGATATAACTAAAGTTGCTTGTGCATATCCAAAAGATGGAGTGTGTATTCTCCCTTATTAGAGAAATTTGGAAAGAAAACTAGAAGGTTAATGACCTAATTAATATTAGACTCAGAAGTCAACTTAGGCAAAAAAGATGGGTTGGTATTCAAGAAATCTCCATCCTTATGAAAAACACAGGTTAGGAGATTTGGAGGAAAGAGTCTGGAGTTTGGACACTCTTCTAGCTGATGTAATAACAACTAGAAAAATAGTTTTCCAGGACAAAAACTTTAGGTCTGTCTTTGCTGAAGGTTCAGAGGGGCCTTGGATCAGACCTTGAAGCGGGATAGTTGAATCCCAAGGAGGAGTAGGGTCCTTGACTGGGGGAGTAAGCAAGAAGATTTCTTTAAGAAAGGCCTTGCACAATCTAGAATAAGCTAAGGAAGAATGATTTCACCTGAATGGAAGTTTAAAATGGCAGACAGACAACTACACTTTAATAGTAGAAAAAACTAGCCCCTCATTGAAAATTTAAGCTAAAAATTCAGGGACAGCTGGTATAGGGGTAGAAAAAGAGTCCAAATCTCTCTTAAGGACCCAAACTGAAAATCTCTTCCATATAGTTTTACAAATGTTCCTAGTAGAAGCCTTTTGAGAAGACAACAAAATATGTTGGCCTGAGGAAAAAAAACCTGGGCTGTCTAGCCATCAGTGGAACTGGAGAAACAATGCAGTCAGCTGGAGGCCTGTTATATCCAGATGAATCATCCTTGTCAGATGAGACAGGAAGTCTGGACCTGGGTACAGGTATCCAGGGTGGATACAGAAGATGAAGTCACAGGAAGGGAAACCAAATATGGCAAAGCCAAAAATGTGCAATGAGGGCAACTCTGCTCTTCAAGTGGTATGCTCTCTGCATGAATTTAGTGATTAGAGGCAATGTGGATAAGCACAAAGTAGACTGGTGGGCCAATCATGAACTGCAGCATCTCTTGGTGGGAGGATCAGAGCAAAGAACCTGCTGCCCTTGTTGTTGAAAGGAGAAGTGAAAAGATGGCAACATGGCTGACTCCATCCAAGGAAAATTCTTTCCTCCACTTCAACATTAACAGACCACTTGTGAGGCATCCGAATGGGCCTGCTTAGTTTGTCTGCAAGCACACTGGTCTTTCTCAGTTTGTATGTCGCTGTATGCTACCCATTGCCATACTCTCATTGATTCTCGACAGAGTGGATAAGATCTGGTTCCCCACAGTTTGTTGATGTAGCAGACTACAGACATATTGACCATTTGAATCTCAATTGTCCTGGAGGGGTGAGCATCCTGAAAGGACTGCAACATTAGGAGGCCTGCTCTCATTTCCAGGACACAGATATGCATGTTGGCCTCTTCTGGGGTCCACGTACATTGGACTGCCCTTCCCAAGTAACACCCCCCCCAACTCCAGCTGAAAAGTGTCCATGTTCACTGTGGCCGACAGCAGCAGGAGAACAAATGGATGGCCTTGAGAAATTTTGTCCAAGCAAATCCACCATAGAAGATATTATTTGCAAGACTGAGTGATTCAAGCTGGGACGAACAAAGGCTGCTGAAGATTAGACTACTGTATTGATACAGTCCTTTGCAGAACCTGCATTTGAAATCTGGGTAGAGGAACTAGAGTGATTGCTTCTGCCATGGACCCTAAGGCTTGCAAGACTAGTGCTGTAGGAGAATAATGTGAGATGACTTTCATGACTTAGCATCTGAGAGTTTGTACTCTTGTTGGAGGAAGTGATGCTACCTGATTGACCGTGTCTAGACAAGCAGCTATGAACTACAGACTCTGTATTGGTGTAAGCTATGACTTGTTGTAGTTGACTGTAATGCCTACATGAAGACATAATTGGAGCAAGTAGTCCCTTGCTTGTAAAAGTAGATGCCTGGTTGGGGCAGTCAGGAGCCAGTTGTCTAGGTATGGAAATACACTGAATCCCAGCAGTCTCAAGTGAGCTGCTACCACTGCCATGCATTTGGTGAACACCTTGGAGGCTGTGGTGAGATAAACGGGTACTGGTAATGTCTGTCGCACATCCGAAAGGGCATATATCTTCTGGATCACCTGTTCATTTTGATGTGATAGTATGTGTCTTGAAGATCTATGAAGCACATTCAACTGTCCTTTCACAGCAGGGCCAAAATGGGCTGAACTGTGATTATCCAGAACCTTGAATATTTCATATATTTGCTTAGTTTGCTAATATCCAGAATGGGCTTCAAGTCCCCTGTTTTCTTTGACACTAAATAGAATCTTGAGTAGGTTCTGGATCCTATCTGGTCTGGGGTGACCTTCTGCATAACTCTTTTTTTCTAGCAGTTTTTGTCTATTTCCAAGGCTGCCACCTTACTCTGATTGGGTGGGACATCAAAGATTCTTTTCATTTTTGATGGAGGAATTTGGAAAAATGGTATAAAATAACCTCTGGATATAATTTTCTGCACCCAAGAATCTCTTGTGATGGATCCCCAGACTTCATGGTACAGAGACAAGCACTTTCCTGACTGCCTCCAGAGAGCAGCAACTGGGCAACCTTTCAGGATCACTGATAGGGGTTGTCTGAGAAAGAATCCCAGAAGCCTACCTCTGCTACGGGGGCAGTGTATTCTGGTAGAGCTCCCCCCTCTGCCTCCAGGAGAACTGTCTCCTCATGAGTCTTGGAAAGGACCATTGGACTTGAGAAACCACATTTTCCTGCCTCCTCGTTGATTTTGGTAAAAGGGTCTCTGCGGAGTAGAAAAACAGATCTGAATGCAATCAAGGTCTTCCCATCTGGCTCACTTCTGGAGAGCATTTCCTTTAGCTTTGGGCCATATAAGCAAATCAATCAAAAGTATTGATGAATGAAGACATGAATGGTGCTGCAAAATTGTGTAGGTGCATCCAGGCATGTCTCCTGATGGCTATCCCTGAACCCGCCTCCCATGAGGTACCCTCGGCAGCATGGGATAGCAATGTCATGGATACGTTAGATATGACCTGGAAGGTGGCCAGTTGTGAAGAGATCTTGTTCCAGTCCTCCAGTCATGGACCTGGGAAGAGATTTGGAGAATTTTTTAGTTAAATCTTTTTGCCACCTTGGGAAGTGTGCCAACAAGTTCAATGACCACAGGGCAAAGGTCACTGAAGCATGAATGCTCTTACCAAATCTATCCAAGACTCTAGACTCCCTATT
Source organism: Protopterus annectens (assembly GCF_019279795.1). Lineage (NCBI taxonomy): Eukaryota > Metazoa > Chordata > Ceratodontiformes > Protopteridae > Protopterus > Protopterus annectens. The sequence goes on along the minus strand of NC_056745.1, from coordinate 625,067,211 downwards.
AGGGGAATTAATAGATGAGCTTTGCTCTGTGAGCTCTTTCTTGGTGGCTTCTGCCACAACCATGGCATCTACTAGGACTCCCTTGTCCAGTGTGTTCTGTTCTTTGGGGGGCTAAAATTCTATTTGGTCACTTGGGGATAAGCTCCAAAGTATCTGGCTCCTACCATGCATGGTGTGAGACAAGGTCTATCAGCACATCAGCCATGGGTGTTACCCATGACATAGCCAGGCCAGACCCAAAAACCTCCAGTAATAGTGACTCCTCCTCAGAAGGGGTGCCAGAAGACCAGTCACCTTTCTGTTTTAGAAGTTCTAGTATTTTTCCAAAAGAGATGTTCTCAAGTGGAGATTTCGGAGACTCTTCATTGAAGTCAGTGTCCTCAATGATAAGTTCTGGAAGGGAAGTTTATTGTCTCCTTTTCCATGTTCTTTTCCGAGGGACCTCATGAATGAGGTGGCCTGGTTATGTACTGGAAGTGACAGGGGAATCCTGAGAGACTGGCTGGACACTTGAACTGGTTGCCTGTCCCAGTAGAATAGAAGTGAGAGGCTCAGAGCTAAGATTTGATGGTGGTAAAGAGATGGGATCTGAAGGGGGAAAAGATGCCCTCTCTCTAGGCAAAGAGAAGGCCCTTTCCATTATTTCAAAGACAGAGGGCCTAGATGAAACAGAAGATGGCTGCAGTGGAGTTGAAGTCTCCTGTGCTAATGGCCTGAATCCCCCAAGCCCCCTCCCACTTTCTGAGGATGGAGGTGGACCAGAGCTGTCCAGTGTCCAGCACCAAAGCACCAAGAGGCAAGGACAGCTCTGATAACTTTGGTTGGAGCTGGCACCGAAACGTTTGCTCCAAGAGTCCTCCTGCTCTGAAAGGATTGGAGCCAGATGGCTCAGGGAAGTGGTCATATTTGAAGAACAACCTGTCTTCAGATTCAACAAGGACACCCCCAAGGATCTTTCTTCACAAAGGCACCAAAAACACGGACGGATCGCAGAAGGAGATATTAATAGAGAGTAGGTGGTGGGCAGGCTCATGGGTCCAATGGGAGATGAAACTAGAATTACCCCCATCTGGATGTGAGCTCTGAGGAACTTCCTCACCATCCTATCCACCTCTGCTTCAGGCAAGCTTCTGGAGGACCTAAGTGAAGAGCGAATAGATGGCATCCTGTGTGTTTCCTTGGAGTCTGCTGGAGAAAAGTAGAAGGAAATTGAATAGATATTGGGTCCAGATCCAAGGTGACTTAGGTTTTGAGGATGTAGGATCCAACTTCTTTGAAATTTCTGATGGGGGCTTGGTGGTCAGGGCTAAAGTAGGTGAATGATCTTGACACCTTTCTCTGGTGTCCTTATCCTTAGGAGCCAATTCAGGCTTCCCTTTCTTGGACCTCTTGGAGAGGATTTGTGCCTCAGTTGGAAGAGAAGAGGAGGTAGAATAAAGAAGGAAAAATAGTAAAAGAACCAACAATCGTACCCAGGAGAATACCCAAGAAATAGGTAAAAAATAAAAAAAGGTATTGCCTGACAGACAGAGCATGAAAACACTATAAGGTAGGATAGGTAAGGAAAGTCAGAAGATAATAGAAATGCAATAAAAAAATTGACAAAAACTCACAACTTTCAGAAAAAAATACCCACTTTCTCAAGAGAGAGACAAGGATCCCTATCTGATTGATATGGCAGCAAATGAGATCTGAGGCATGTTAGGTTATTGAGACATTGTGGGTAAAGGAAGGAGATCAAGAGCTGGATCCTAGAATCTGGAAAAAGTGGCCAAGTAGGATCCAAGGCACATCAGCTGAGGAATGAATGACATAATCAGATCAAAAGTGAGTTGGGTATAGCTCAGTTAAGTTGCTTATGTCTGCTTAAATGTGTTCTTCTGTGAAACATTTCCTGGGTAGAGTGTCCATTCTATGACATCAGTATGGTTGAGAGGTATGTGTGTGGCATACTTACAGTGGGAGCCAGATGTGCTGTTGACATGGCTATGCCTAGGTATGTTGATAGCCATGGTGATCATATGTGATGAATGTGTGGCTATGCCCTGGGATCCGGGTCTTTAGGTGCCACTGGACTTCCTTTCCACATGAACATGAAACTGTGGTCTATGGCCAGACATAAGAGGCCACCCATCCCCTACACCTGTGCATCAGCCAAGCAGCAGCTTTCCCTCTGACATGTGACAGATACTTTTCACTGATGAGTCCATAATCCAAATACATGATCCACAATGGTGCCGTGGATGCAGTCTCTGATGGACCTGCAGTCTGTGATGTACACAGGGATAACTGCATCCTGATCTGTGTACCTGTTGTGTACCTCTCATCAATCAACTCTGGTGTTAGCAGGACCACTACTGCATACTATCTTTCTTTCTACACAATATCTAGTTTTGTGTTGCCAGAAAGCACAGTCATTCAAGCAAGTCATGGCTGTCAGCTCATCTGGACTTATTCTGCTTACTAATCTGGGCTCTCCTTGAAAAAGAACCTCAACGTGGAATCCCTAAAATAATTTTCAGTAAATGTATGTAGCCTTATACCTAACTCAAATATCTAAACTTCCATATTAGTTAGCCGGTCCCTCAGTGTGTGTGACACAGCAGCCTACCGCATACCACAAAAACTCCCCTCTCAGTGGTACTTACTGACCTCTGGCCTCCTATCCCTTTTATGTACCCCTCTGAAGACTTACCCTTTATCTCCTTTTTATTTTCCTCTACTTTAGAGCCTTGTCCATTTGCTCTATCTTACTCCCTATCCTTCTCTGTCTGCCGTTTCTCCTTTCTCCACTAGGTGGCAGCACCATTCCGCCTTTTGCCTGCTCCTACTCTATTAATCTTTTATTCCAACTTCACCCCTAAATACATCGAAAGCCAAACCTCCCCTAACTCTACTCCACTTTCCTCATCTTTATATTTTTCTCTTTCCCCGTGTTGCTCAAACCCTACTTATTTCCACCCAGTCTTACTGTACTTCTACCTACTTACCTCAGCTCCAACCTGCAGTGGCTGATACATTTTCAGCTGGACTCTTCTGCCCTGTTGCTCTATCCCTCTCCATTCGCCCTGCGGACTCACTCCGCTTCCCTACCCTGCCCCCAATTTCCACCCGCCCCCAGTGGTCCTGCATTTATTGCCATCCCATACTCCCTCCCTCTTACATCACCCAATCCCCTCACAAGATTACTCCACCCATTTCACTAAAACTACCTCCACCTCCACCAACCATACATTATTCATCAACTCTCCTCCCCACCCACCAGCCCTACCTAACTCTATCTAACCTACTTATTCTTTTCACCTCTAATCAAACTCCATTCTATGATGCCCTCTATTCCTACTATAATCCTTGCCCCTACACTACTCCTACTCCTCATTCTTCTTCCTCTGTACCATTCCACCTCTTATACCAACCTTCACCTAAACCCTGCACATCCACCTCCACCACCCTACCCTACAAATTATTTCCACAATATCTCTGCCTCTCTAACTCCCTTTCACCCCACTGTTCTATTAACATTAAAACTCTTCCAAATCCCAACTAAATACTACAAACCTAAACCCACCCCCTACCATCCATTCCCAACCAAACACAATCCTAACAAACTTATTCACCTTCTCTCTTACCTCTGCTTAGTAGGTGACATCCATCCCAACCCTGGACCAAACATTTTTCAAATGAATAACCCTAGCTCCAACAACAAACCAAAATGTAAAGACCTCAAATTCCTCACCATCAACGCCCAAAGCTTAGCTAATAAAATTACCCTCTTTCATGCCTGGCTAAACCATAATTCACCTGACATTGTAGCCATCTCTGAAACCTGGTTAAAACCACACATAACCAACACTGAATTCCTTCCCCCCGGATTTCAATGCCTCCGAGCTGACCGCATAAATAAAAGAAGTGGTGGTGTAGCACTAATCTACGCCAATCACTTATCCATCACTCCCTTCCCAAATTCTATCCCTTCCTTTAATAATGATGGACTAGTAACTGGCATTCTAAAATTAAATGACCATAAAAATATCTGCATCATCTCCCTTTACATTCCTCCTGGTAACAACACCAATACCTTGGAAGACATCCTCTCTTGGACCTCCACAAATATTAAACATGAAACATATCATGGGAGATGTAAATATTAACTGGCAAACAATAAGTGACCATAATCCCACCATATCTATCAATCTTTTCAATTTTACACAACTTATTAACTCTACCACTCGGCCCAACAAAACCAACCTCACAGGCACCATCCTAGACTGGATATTGGTGTCTCACCCTAACAGAACCACAGCATCTGGTGTCATTCCCGACCCACTAGGAGACCACCTCCCTGCCTTCACCCTAAAAACTACATCCTCTTCCTCCTTCTCCCACAAACTCATACACACTCGCAAGATAACTAACTTTAACCCCTCCACCTTCTCTGACGCCCTCAAAAATCACTAACTGGAACCCACTAAAAACCCTACCCCTAGACGAAGCCGTTGATTTCTTCAACTCCAAATTCCTTACTGTCCTAAACTCCCTAGCTCTAATACGAACTAAAAGAGTCAAATCCAAGACTGCCCCTTGGCTTACTAAAGAAACCAAGAAAATTATACAACAAAGAGATAAATCTCGGAAAAGCTATCTCCATCATAAACAACCTGAATTCTTACTTAAATACAAACAGTTACAAAACCTAACCAAAAAACATGTCATAATAGATAAAAAGTCTTACTACAACAACCATTTACAAATATATCATGCAAAAAACCCCAAACATTTCTGGAATTCTGTTAACTTTCTTCTTAAGCCTGGTACAACAAACAACACCTGCCCTGATACTAGCAAATCTGACCAAGAAATCGCCAAACTATTCAATACCTTCTTCACCTCTTCTATTGCTGAGCTAACCAAAACCTTCCCCAACAAAATCCCCCCACCGTCCTCTGCCCATGTTTCCGCATCCTCACCTCCCTCACCCCCATCTTTGAATTTAAACCTGTATCCACCCACCTTATAAAAAAACTTCTCTCCAAACTCAAACCTTGCACCAATGCCCCTGACAACATCCCCTCCTCCTTCTTAAAAATTGCCTCTGACAGTATTGCTCTCCCTATCAGCATCCTGATAAATAGATCACTTCTCAAGTCCTATGTACCCAAACTATGGCGCTTTGATTTTATTCTTCCACTCCACAAAGGTGGCAAAAACTGTAACTTCTCCAACTTCCGCCCCATAGCCATCCTCTTACCCATCTCAAAAATTCTTGAAAAATGCATACACCTGCAGCTCATGCCATTCCTAACCGAAAACAGGCTGCTGTCTCCTACCCAACACGGCTTCCACCCTGGACATAATACCAACATAGCCCTTCTCTCCTATTTACACTCTGTCAATTCAGCTCGAGACTCTGGTAACTTAGTTTCATCTATTCTCTTAGATTTATCTAAAGCTTTCGATGCCATCTCCCACTCCCATCTACTAAACCATCTAGCTAACCTCAACATCTCCCCAAAAACCCTATCCTGGTTTTCCAGCTACCTTTCAGACAGGTCCTAAGCCGTGAAATGGGGCCAAGCCTCCTCCAGCTTCCTTCCCACCCCAACAGGAGTTCCCCAAGGCTCCATACTTGGCCCTCTGCTATTTAACATCTTTGTTATTGATTTCCACAAAGCTATTCCCAATACCAAAATTGTCCAATACGCAGACGACTCTACTTTGATCTGCTCTGCCTCCAACTTTACAGAACTTCAGTCTCTAACTCAAACCGCCTTTGCAACCACTAAGAAATGGATGCACCAAAACCACCTTTCACTTAAAGCTAACAAAACTAAGATTCTTCTTTTCACTCACTCTAAATCCACCATCACTGAAAAAAATTCATTTCAAATTTCAAGCCTTAACAACTCTATCATTGACATCGTTCCCTCCGCTAAACTCCTAGGGGTCACCATCAATGAACACTTAAAATTCAATACCCATATCCAACTTAACATCAAGGAAACCCACATAAAACTCGGCCTACTGTACAGAAATAATCAATTCCTCTCCCCCTCTACTCAACATACCTTGGCCACTACATATCTCCTCCCATCTCTTCTATATGGTGCTCCTCTGCTTACAAATCTATCATCTACCCTAACCTCCAAACTGGAAGTATGCTACAATAAAATCTCCAAATTCGCCACCAAGGCAAATTCCTTCTCTCATCACTGCACCTCCCTACAAACTTTAAATTGGCTTGAACTCCCCAGTCAACTTGTCTACCTCCAAATTGTCTCAGCCCACAAATTAATATTTCAACCCACCCTCTGCCCCGCACTCTCCAATATTCTTCAACCTTATACCCCCCCAGACCCCTTAGATCTTCTAACCAAAACCTTATTTCCATCCACAAACCCAAGCACCCTGCTGGTCAGCTCTTACTCTCCTTTTCCCTTGTTAAAAAATGGAATGCCTTGCCCTCTACAATGAGGACCTGTGACAACCTACACTCCTTCAAAACACAACTCCACTCCTACCTGCGTAGTCACAGAAAATGTAACTGGACACTTCACTCTATACCTCCCAAGCTCCCCTCTTCCTTCTCTCCTGGCTAACCTTCATACCTTTCAAATGTCTCTCATAGTCATTCATTGTTAATGTAACTAATATCTACATTCAACCCTATGTTTATTGTCTATCATCCTCCAGGACATTTTTCTTTAACCTCCTAGTTGCTTAATTGAAGGACTACTTACTTGACTGCATTTTATCAGCTGTTTGGAAATTCAACCCTTTTGTAAGTAAATCAAATTTATCTTTGTACTTTATTTGTATTTTTTACTTGCATTATCATTATGCGTTGTAACATTGTATTGTGGAGCTTTTCTCCCTGGGCCTCCACTGAAAACGGGCTCTTGAGCCCAGTGGACCTCCCCGGTCACCAAACTGGAATACATAAATAAATAAATAAATAATATATGAATTTTCAGTGGTGGGCTGGAGACATCCTATACCTGAGCCCTATTGCTCCCATTATCCCTTTCAACATCTATCAGACTCTCAGTGTCTGCAAATTATAAGTTAACTTTGTTTATCCCTGTCTACAGAATGACTGTACTTTTGTACCACAGCTCGTGTAGTCAGTTGTGTTGCTGACTGTAATGTGTAATGAATTAAAAACATCTGTTAGATATTCTCTGAGTTTTCTTTTACCTGGTCACCACTACAATGATAATACATGACCCAAAATGGTATTCTTATGCTAATGAGGATATTTTTTTTCTGTTTCATAATCATTCACACTGCAAGCTTATTTCACCTTACAAAACCACCAGTAGAATTTAAGCTTATTGTCATGATAAGCAGTGACCACTTTTGGCCAATACTGCTTGCCACTATCAAGCTACTGAAGTGTTCAACAGTATCCTCATTCTGAATCTCTCTAGGTAAAATAGAGGTGTTCTGAAGGCGTGAGATTAATTAATTTCACAAAGCTAAAGAGTGTCAGCATTCCCTTTTCAGATCTTTCCTTAATCTGTCCAAAAATTACTCTTGCCAAGTGACCCAGTTCAGCCTGAACTGATTACTTGACAGCAATGTAATTTTCTTGACCTGGGAGCCCCCAGCATATGGTTCCACTAGCGATGACATGGCTGAAAATTCAGTCACCAACCTTTAGATCAAGGTGCCCTGCTAAAAAGTATACTTGTAAATAAACTTATGATTGAACATGGTGTGTGTTATTGGACAGCCAATGACTTGCATACAAGTATGAAAAAACAGTACCCAGTCAGGGTCGAGTAAGGTCAGGCAAGCTGTTTGCATCAGTCAGAGTATTCCTAATATGTCCATCAGTCCTTATGTGATATTTGAAGTCTTTCTCTAGAACAATAGAATAAATAGGTGTTACTTTGTAAAGCCCTGCAACCACTGTAAGAAGGCAAAAAGTACTATGAATAGTTTTAGGTGCATGTGCATAAACAGACAATTTTAATTTCCACAACTATAACTGTTCTTATATTAGCCAACCACATTATGACTCATTTAAGTATTTCCTGCCCCATTTCCAAAATGCTGTCAGCTTGCAAGTTATTAAACAAGGTATTGCTTACTAGCTATTTGCTGGTCCCAGGACAGAAATGGAAACTCTATCTGCCACTGGCCGACAAACTGCTATGCACCAGGTTTTAGTATCAGAATGAAAAGCTTCTCATTGTAATGTTTACTTTCTGTTAACTGAAAATATGCACTTTATGACATCAATCCTATTATTTTAGGTGATCTGGAATATAGACCAATAGTGCTTTTACCCAAGCTAGTGACAATGGCATTAGTCAGAACTTTCGCTTCAGATTCTCTCTCTCTGTTCAGATTATCTCTGTTACTAGTAATGAATGCTTGTACTCGTTTCCATTATTTACAATCTGCTATTGAAGGACAATGGCAGTGGATTCACCTGGGTAGATCCCAGGGGAGTATAATTGTTTGCAATTTATCCATTGAAGCTGCCAACTACTTTCTGAATCCAGTGCTCATATCCAGTGCCATTTCAAACGTTTCCATTTTTCATGTCAGTCTTCACAAAACAAAAATCACAATTATTTTAATTTATGCCATTGCCTACATTTTCCTAACATATTATACTTGGTACACACTAATTACAGTGTATAAGAATAGTGGCAACATTTTCTCAAAATGCTATAATATAGGGTATGGAAGCCATACTAAGTTAGTTTTAAAGGTGGTGCTGCGGTAGCGTTGTCGCCTCACAGTAAGACGCTGTCCGGTTCGATTCTCAGCTAGAGCGTCTTCTGCGTGGAGATATGCATGAATGGGCGTACCTTCATTGAAGGTTGTGTGTCAGGGCTGGTAACTCGACACGTAAAAATCAACTACCAATTATTAGTGGACCGGAGTTCCACTGTGGCGACCCCTAACCGGGAAAAGCCGAAAGACACAAACAAACTAAACCTTAGTTTTACCATTCTTGGCTATATGTTAGAGTTTGTTAATCACTCAAAAGCTTTTCATCAACAAACAGAATTTCATACCAGGTATGAATAAGGTGAAAATGTCCCCATTTTCTTTCATGAGGCAGTAAAGATAGACAAAAATTTTTAAAGAGACAGTCTTACTGTACATGTCTGACAAATTTGCCTATTACCGATTTTTGAATAGATTATAAATTCTGAGCTTGAGAAGTAGTGCAGAAGCCATTATTAACACAATAAAAGCTCACATAGTGTCAAACCAGCATATATCAACTTAAAAGGTGTGAAAAATGACATTGTCCAGCACACACACACACAAAAAGAAAAAACAAACAATCCAAATAAAGGATAAAAAAACACTACTTTAATATCACCCAGCATAACATAAAATACAAAAAGTACAATGGTTAAGTGCTTTCATTCCTAGAATAACAGGACTTCTTCAGATTGTTCCTTACATTGAGATTAATTGCTAATTTTAGTTCTTATTTTGTGTATACATTTTAAAGATTTATAACATGAATATTGTGTAATTTTCTTGCAATTTTATTTATTTATTAATTTATTGCTTAAGGGATGTAATATTTTGTTGCAGTGGAATTCATTTGTATATTTTGCAATTGCCACATTTTATTTTGTGATGGGGAATGGATGGACAGTTGTTTCCGTATGTGGTTAGGATTTTTGAACTTTTTGGGCCTCTTCTATTTCGTTCAGTTTTTCTAGTTAAATATGTTAAGAATGTCTACTTTTCTGACTTGTGACTTCTGACTCGGATTTGTTTTTGACTTCATGCTCATTTAATTGGAAGCCATTTTGTGTTAATTTTTATTAAGGTTAGTTGAGTATTGTTGTGTGTGTGTGTGTGTGTGTGTGTGTGTGTGTGTGTGTGTGTGTGTGTGTGTGTGTGTGTGTGTTTGTCTGTAGTTTTAGATTAGTTCTCTCTTGTTTGCGGCTAGTGGACAGGAAAGTATATGTTACTAGGTGAAGTTTTCTGAGAATGTACTTAGCACACATGGTCCACAGCATAGCCCTCTTAGCTCCAGAATCAGGAACAAATCCAAAAATAGTCAGGGACACTTAATAAAACATTAATACTATTAACTTGAGAAATTGCTAGAATAGGAGAATGGGGTGATTGTAAGAAAAGGGACTACCACAAGACAGCCAGGATGACCAGTAGCAAGTGCCTCTCCTTCCCATTGATTGATACCACAGATGTGTACACTCACTTAAAGGCACACATTTTTGATCTTGTCATTAATATGTAAAGTAGAACAGACTATATAAAAATAATATGAATGTGCATTATGGCTCCTGTAAAGATTGTATTAAAAAATATAAAACTATTGTAAATGGCAGAGGGTTGGGGTGGCAGCCCCCTTTATATGATTTGTTAACTTAATAGACTAGCAAATTTTTAAGTTTACAAGTGGAATAAATATGTGTCAGTAGCTGACATATTCTTGTGCACTTTTTAAGAGACTTGTAAAACCTAATTGTAACAGAGCAGATAGCAAGGGGTATTGGTGCTTATGAGTAGGTAAATAGGGTATGTTACTCTCAACTTTTTAGCACAAGAGTTAGGTTCAAAGACAAAAAATGAAACAACAAATTTTTCCTGTACTTAGAAAATTTGCTTGAATTGCTATCATGTGTTTTCCTAACAATATGAAGCCTGATTGCAGCCCTCAACAATTTACCAGAAAACCATCGTATCAGGGCTATAGGTTTAATGGAATATATCATTTGTATTTGACAATTGGCCCCACACACCACATGTGCGCAATAAAAACAATAGTCCCTTTCTTAACATTTGCGAGAATGTGAATTAATGTACATTTTTTTAATTAAATGAAGTCCATAATAATGGATTATCATTGTTTATTTAGTATAATACACTGCCTTTTTTCCCCAAATCACCATTTTTAGGAGGGATTAGGAAAGGAAGAACAAAATATTGAGCTAAAATTAGGGAGAGTTGAGAGATATGGTCCACAATGGGACATTTAAGAGGGTCTTGATGGCAAAACGTAGAATTACTGCTGTATAATTGCCCCTGTTAGGATCACCCAGTAGAGTGAGTCCTGAAACATGGAGACTGAAAGGCCAAAAGAATGAACTTGTATATAATAAGTCTTAGATGGCCATTTTTTCAGAATATTCCAAAGTTGGTATATATATATATATATATATATATATATATATATATATATATATATATATATATATATATACTTGGGGGAGTTGTCTCCCCAACAAAAAGTTTAAAGGAGAAGAGCGATTTTTTGACATTCTCTGTTCTCCCGAGTTTTCGGTCTTTTTTTTTTTGGCTTGTTCCCACTTGTCATCTCAACATTTTAATAGGTAGTCTTCTGTTAGTCTACTTGGGTAGAATTATCACAGTGATCCATGATGTGAAGATCTCATGCCCCAAGTTTTTTTTTTCAAACTCAGTGTTTGCATACTGCAGAACAAGCTGTAGTCAGGGGCAATCAGCCTAACCTGAAGGCTGAGATACTGGATTCTTTCTTGTGTTTGTATAATCTTTATATAAAACCCCACAGATGTGTTTTTACACTTGAGTTTGTGTTTCTGTAATTTATATATCATACTCCAGATAGTCTACTGTTTGTGCTGTTGTGCAACTGCAGTCTGTGAACATCTTGCAATGATTATAATTTTGTTAACTTGTTCTTTATTATCCCTGTTGGCTTCTTTTTATTCATTACTGTAAACTACATTATTTGCTGAATATATATATTTTGGGGGTTGTGTGACACAGATTTTAGGATGTAGTAAGTTATTGTTTCTGATATTTTGGAGTATGCCATGGACCAGTAAGTGTTCTTTGTGCTCAAACTACATTATAGGGAACACTACTTGTCATATATTTTTTGCGGGTCTATATTACGAGATTGAAAACCCGTTTCAGCAAACCGGAATTGAGCGACACCTATAGCACGAACTACGGATGAAATGAACTGTTATGGTTGGCCCATCTGCGGTATAGCTCTGTAAGGTAAGTGTGCGATAGTTATGGGTGCGGGTTAAGGTAAGTGCATAGATAGGTAATGTATGTAAAATTTAGTGTAGGGTTAGAAGTAGGGTTTTGTTAAGTGTATGTGTGTGGATTATTTGTTTTGGTTGGGTATATGTGTGTAGGGTAAGTGTTCGATAGTTACGGACCTTAGGGTTAGGGTGCGGGTTAAGGTAAGTGCCTAGATAGTAATGTATGTAAGGTTTAGTGTAGGGTTAGAAGTAGGGTTTGGTTAGTGTATGTATGTGTTTTATTTATTGTGTTTGGGTACGTAGTATGTAGCGCGTGGTGGTGTTGGCCAACTATGACGATTCAAGATTTTAAATTTCGTGGTTTAAGGGGTTTGGCGTATTTGCAGTTCGGGCTATGTGTGTCGGTGTTGTAGTATTCACTGTAACGGGTTTTCGATTTCGTAATATAGACCCATTTTTTTGCATATCTTCCATCAAGTTTGTTTTCTTGTACGAATAAATACTATATTGAGTTGCCTTTCCTAAAATTTGATATCAAACTAACTTCCTTCCTTACTGAACATTCTTCTTATTCAAGCATTAGTTGCAGAGTTCAGTCTCTGTACATCAAAAATGTGTTAAAACAAAAACTAACAAAGCAAAACCTAACCAAAAAAGGAAGCAAACACTTTTCTTTCCCAGTTGGGAAAAAACATCAGTATCACAGACAGATCTAGTTTATCTGAATGGTACTACTGTTAAAGGTTTTTGGTAAAATAATGTATCGGGTTGTGATTAGGGGCAGCAGCAGAAAATGATAGTCCTAGACATAAACATAACCATGCCCCAAACCTGACAGTACACCATAACTCATTACAGCCGAGTGAGCCTCCAGGCATTTCTGCAAGTACCTCCAACTGTGCCTCTAGGCATCAAATGTTGCTTGTTCATATTAGTATTAATAATTCTAAAACCATACTACATACAAGGTATCAGAATATTTTATCTTGAAGCATATAGGATAGCAAACACAATTGTATTGATATTTTGCCTCTGTTAATGAAATTTTGCTAGAATTGTAAGGTGATAATTTCATTTTTTTAAAGGCCGAAGCCACACCCACTGAGAGTTAAAGGTATGCACTCAAAAGAGCTGTACTGGAGGGAATGAGTTAAAAAAAAACTTTCTGTAACACTACCATTGCCCAAGACATCTTGGGCACTCACGACATGCTGACACATACACACATATGCACACTAAATTTATCCCCTTACTTAACCCTTCTTCTAACTCATACACATTTGCGCATTCACTAAACCTATCCTGTTACCTAACTCATTCCCTAACTCAAACCCATACACACTCACACACACTACCGCCCATACCTAATACAGTCCTACATGCCATTATCACACAAAACACATTCATTCATAAAGTCAGTTGCTCACGCTGCTTTTTGCAAAAATTATACATGTTCTTTGTACTCAGTATTGCAGTACTGATTCTTGGGTCTTCCTGCCATGCAGAAGCTTATGACAGGCCCGATTTCCAGAGTTTTTTCATCATCCCTTGATGATGGACATCTGAGGACCAGCATCCAGACATTGGGGTATAAAAAGGGCATCCGTCTATATTACGAGGTGATTTTGCATATTTTTTTGCCTAGCAACCATGTTGAATTATTTTGGACACGGATCTTGGGGTTTGTCTTCTGTATAAGAACGTCTGAGTGGCTCATAATTACTAAGAATAGAGACAATGCACTGTTTCTAACCTACGGTTTATTTTCCCAAGAGATGACAGAAGCTTATGGAATGAAAGGAAGAGGTTGGAAGCTGTTTTGAAATGAAAAAAAAAATACTGTGAAACACTTGATAAGTGTTATTTTTGTGACTGATCGTAGAAGGACATTAAGGTATGCCACCAGCCCAAATCATGTTTCTTTTGTGAGGACTTTTCTTATTTATTTATTTTATTTATTTATTTTACATTTGTTGACCAGGCTGGTCTAGCTGGATATATGTCCATTTTCAGTAGAGGCCCAGGGAGAAAAGCTCCAAGCATGAACAGTGACAAAGTTAACAATATAAAAAGACATAATAAAGCAAATACAGAGGCAGTGTTGTTCAAAGAAAAATTAAAAATTATAAACTATAAAAATTTTAGTAAAAAATTATACTAATCAATATACTACACATATGAGAAGGTATGAGCAGGAGTCAGTTAAGAGAAAAAGAAGTTATATTTTATCTTCATATTATGAAGAAAGGGGTAATATCTACATTTGAAGGCATAGGTTAGAGGGGTAGAAAGGAAGGGGAAAAAGATATCAGTCTGGGTTAGCACATGGACAGAGCCAATGAGTTTTGAGATGTTCTTTAAGATGTTTTTTTAAATAGAGAAGTCGAGGCAAGGGTTGATAATTCAGAAGGAAGCAAATTCCAGTTTTTCCCTGCAGTGTTTGAGAAAAGTGAATCACCGGCTTTGTTGTTGAATTTAATAGAGGAAACTAGAAGCTTATTAGCAGAGCGTAGTGTAGCTAGATTTTTATATGGTGTAATTAGATTAGTGAGGATAGAAGTGTTGTTAGGGTGGTAAAGGATCTTTTGAGTAATAAGTAGTTGTTGACAGAGTATGTGGTTTTGCAATTCTAGCCATTCAAGTTGTTTGAGGTTGAGGCAGTGGTGAGTTTTAAAGGGGGAGCATGTAATGAATTTAGCTATGCTATTATAACAGGTGGAGAGTTTAAAGAAGTTTTTGGATAGGTTAGTATATATAACAGAGGCATAGAAGAGGGTGGAAATTAGATGGGTCTGGGCAATAGTTTTCCTTGCAGAAGGGGTAAGAAAGGGTTTAATTCTATAAAGGGTACCACGTTTTTTGTTGACAGACTTTATGGTGCAGTTGATATGGTCATCAAAGCTGAGACAATTATCAATTGTTACACCTAGTAGGCGGGTTGTACTGTCTGGGGTTATGTTGGTACCATTGTTAGAGGTTACAGAGAAGAATGGAGTAGGTGATTTATGGGTTGGAATAAAAAGTAGTAGTTTTGTTTTTTTGGGATTCAGGAATAGGCAGTGTTCCAAAAACCAGTTTTCAACATTATTAAAAACAGTTTGGGTGAGTGGAGAGAGGGTATATTCTTGGCTGAACAGATTAAGGTGGAGTCATCAGCATATTGAATGTAGGTCGCTTGAGGTATGTTCATGTGTAGATTGTTAATAAATAAGGAAAAGAGTAGGGGACCTAAGATAGAGCCTTGAGGAACTCCAATATTTACTGGGAGTAGTGAAGACAGACTGTTTTGCCAAAGTACTGCTTGATGTCTATTTTCCAAATAAGACCTAAACCATTGTATAGTTTGAGGATCGAGAGAATGGGCCTTAAGTTTGTCTAGAAGTAAGTTATGGTTAACCATATCAAAAGCTTTTGACAGGTCAATAAATAGTGCAGAGGAAAAAAGTTATTGTTACGATTTTTGTTTATAGAGTTGGTAAAGGATAAGAGGGCAGTTGATGTGCTATGGAATGGCCTAAAGCCATGTTGGCAGTTTGCTAGTAGGTTATTTTGTAGTAAGTGGTTAAGTAGTTGTTTGTGAATACATTTTTCCATTATCTTAGCTAATGGGGAGAGTAAAGCAATAGGACGAAAGTTAGAAAGCTCAGTAGAAGGTCCACCTTTATGTAGGGGGATGATGTGGGATACTTTCCATAGAGTGGGAATTTTGCCTTCTGAGATGGTTCTGTTAATAAGGATAGATATGGGAATGTCTATGGCTTTTGCGACAATTTGTAGGTATTCCGATGGGTGACGGTCAGCAGAAGGAGTGCAAGGTTTCAATTTTTGAAGTAATTTACAGATGAGAGATGTAGATACAGGTTGTATATGAAAGGCAGGAGATGAAGTCTTGGGTATATCTAGTGGGGAAGCAGTGAAGGGTGGTAAGGAATTAGCTAGAGTTTGAATGGCTTCTGTTAAATAGTTATTAAAGCCGTCTGATATCTGTTTGGAGTTGTTATGGTTGAAACCAGCTGGGTCTGGAGTAGTAGGGTGACCTGGTTGAAGAAGTTTGTTTATCCCTGACCAAAATTTTTGTGGAGTTTGTTGACTGGTTTGTTGGAGGTGAAGGTAGAAGTCTTTTTTGTCTCTAAGAATATCTTTCTTGGTGGCATTTCTTAGCTGTTTAAAGAGGAGGTGATCTGTTGGACATTTGGTGGCTCTCCATTTAGTCCAGATTTTATTTCTGAGGCGTATCTTTTGCCTCGTTTATTTTGTGAGCCAAGGGGCAGATTTGGTTTTTATTCTAGTAGAATGATAAGGTGCATGGCAGTCAAGGATTTGAAGAAAGTTAGTATTAAAGTAGGTGACAGCCTCATTCAGTTCAAGATGGGTTAGTGGTGACCAGTCACATGCTTGCAATTCATTTAGGAAGCTGTCAGGATTGAAGAATTTTTTTGAACGAGAGGTTCTAAGCTTATGAGTAGTTGGAGTATGGACTTTTTGTCTAATAATGTAGGTAAGCATATGGTCACTGATATCGTCAGGAAGGGTTCCTGGAGTATAAGTTTCAGGGTGGCTGTCAATAAGGATCCAGTCCAGAGTAGTTTCCTTACTGCTAGGTTTGTGGATTCTAGTAGGAGTTGTTATTAATTGTGAGAATCCAAAGAGGTTTATGTGATTAGTAGGGTTACGAGAACTACAAGTAGACCAGTCAATGTTAAAGTCACCCAGTACTCTTGGGGTAGTTGGGTAGAGAGGTAACTAAGTAGGTTTTCAAGAGTATTGGTATTATTACCTGGGGGGAGATACGTGCAAATTAGATAGATGGATTTGGAGGTATTGATTTGGAGTTTGGTAGTTAGGATTTCAGATTTGGTGTCTGATGGTAGGAGCACATTAAAGGTTGAGATTTGGAGGTTAGATTTATAGAGAATGGCTATACCTCCACCTTTTTTGGTTTTACGGTCACTTCTAAGGACATTGTAGCCAGGAGGGGTAATTTCCTGGTCTAGAGTGGATGGTTTTAGTCAAGTTTCTGTAAGACATAAAATGTCAAATGAGTGGACATCGAGGAGAGCATGCAAGTGGGAAATTTTATTGTTAATACTTCTAATGTTAAGGTGAGCTATCAAGAGGGAGTTAGATTTTTTAGTTAATATAGAGACCATAGGCATTGTTACATTGTCAAGGTTATTGGTATAGTCATCATTGGGGCCTGGGTTAGGTTGAATATCACCGTCTAGGAGGGGATGTTGATGGGGATGTAGTATAGCTTTAAGGAGTTTAAAGAGGTTGATAAAAGTTTTTTTGGTATTGAAGTAAATAATGTGTGTTGCTCTATGATATTTAGGTAGTATATAGTTAGAGGTACAGGTTATGTTACTGTGGTTAAGGGAGTAGCTGAATGAAGATGGTAAAATTTGTTCGATGTAATGGTTTTGTTCAGGTAGAGTAAGATTCTCAATGGAGGTGAGTGAATAAGGTATGGTAAGGCAGACTATTATGGTAGTTAAGAGTAGTATGTTTGTGAAAAGAGTTTTATTTATTGAGGCCATAGTAATAAGTAGATTTTGTAGGGAGTAGTTTGTGATTGGTAGGTGGTGTAGAAAAATAGAGGCGAGTGTTTCAAGAGATTGAGCAGGGTTTAAAATTTACTGGTAAGAAATTAGTGGAGGTTTGGATAGGAGTTAGTATTGGGAGGTGTATTGTATGGAAAAAGGTTAGAAAGGGGAGGGAGTGGTTCAAAATAGAGTAATTAGCACAATTTAGGAGAGATAGAGATAGGGGAGTGGCCCGGTGATGCTGGGGTCTGTGATAGGAAGAGAAACAGGGGGGAGTGGTCAGTGAAGTATATGTGTAGGTGCACTGGGGGTGGGTGGGAATTGGCGGTAGGGTAGGGGAGCGTAGTGAGCGCACAGGGCGAATGGAGCGGGGCAGAGCCAAGAAGACCAGAGCAGAAGAAACACAATCAGAGAGGTAGGGAGATGAGGGCAAGTAAGGTATCTAAGCTTTAAAGGACTATGAAGTAAGGGAGTAGAGAGCTGAAAAAGGGTATAAAGTAGTGGCAAAGGGACTTGTAATGTGGAAGACTGAGGCAAAGAGAATAAGAATCTATTTTATTAACTCAGGCTAGAATGCTAGTAAGTAATGGGGAGTGTAAGGGTACTACTGCCCTCAATTGGACACTCTAGGTACTGTTAAATAATGCTCTTTCAGAAGTAGAATGGGTAATAGTGTGGGAAATAGGAGAAGAGGAAAAGAAAAGCAATAAGTAGATACAAGGAGGAGGGTGAGTTACAGCAGGGAGGCTAGTTTGGGAGTATTGGGGATATAGTATAGACGGCTATAGCTGCTGGTTGTCCTGGCAGGGAGCGTTTGCTTACACAAAAACAGTGCCAGGATATTGTTCAGTTAAGCTGTAAGATGTAATGTACACATACTTCCAAATAAATAGTCCTGGTTCTCATGGCAGTACAATTTATGGAGGGCAAGGCTCTAATTCCTGCACTGGGAAGAGGTATCAGAAAATTAGCTGATGACTAGGAAAGTTCAGGTCTTCAGTCAGACAGCAGGACATGGACGCTGAGGGGATTCACTAGCAGGAGGGTTGTAGGTTTGAAGGGAAGTAGAGAGAAAGTATTAAGGACACAGAACAATGTAGACTATGTATTAGTATAGGCAGCAGCAGTTAAGCACCTTTTATAGTGATACACAGTACATGCAACACATCTACAGGACTGGTAGAAGTTACTGTTACAATAACCATAGAAGAAAAGAGTCAATTAGGCAGCAGTGAAATTAGGCATACTCTAACACATTCAAAGCATACAGTAAATAAATGTACATCTAAAAGACACAGGAACCTTTACCTGGACAGCAAGTACAAATTATACAAGGGAAAAACATCATATCTGAAGCCAAAGCTTGCAATACCAATTTGTAATAGATTAAGTTATACATTCTGAACCATCATACTTAAAAGCCACAGCTTGTAATGCCAAATTGTGATAGTCTAGGCTATATTATCTCAAGTCACACAAAGTCTTATAAAAAGTAGGACTATTAGGTAGTTTAAAATCTTTTAGCCCTTCTGTAGCGAAAGCAAACAGCAGTTTATAAACATTAGCCCTTCTGTAGTGTGTAGAGTTCTGTTTTTTTTTTTTTTTTTTTTAATTAATGATTGTGACAAAATTCAGTGTAACCAGTGTGGGGAGAAAGGATTTACAGTAAGAATGTGTATAACGGAATGCAGGCTGTATTTTAAAAAAAATAAGACTTTTGGATGGACTATAAAGAGCAAACAGTAAATAGTGAAAAAGAAGGGGAAAGGGATGAAAATATACATGAGGAAGGAGAGGAAGATAAGAAAAAGCTCTAAAAGAAGAAAAATACAGAGGGGAAAAAGGAAGAAAGGGTTTACATGCAGTAAGGTCAGAAGAAGGGGCTGGCAGTGAGAATTTTTTTTAAGTTCTGTCCTGTGAAAAATCCATTTCTGAGGATCAGGGATTATTTGTATATAAACCTAGGGAAAAAATCAAAAGGCAAAAAAGTAAAAAATAAAGAAAAAATATAATTTAAAATATTTTCCTGAAACTTTAAAAGAATAAAAAGCAACAATTTTATAATTCTCTCAGTAAATGTGAACAGTATTATTAACACTGTAGGAAGGACAGGGATACTGGAATGGTGTGCTGAATGTGATGTGGCTGTCATTCTGTTAGAGTAAATGTGAGCAGTATTATTAACACTGTAAGAAGGATAGAGATACTGGGATGGTGTGCTAAGTATAACGTGGATGTCATTCTGTTAGAGTAAATGTGAACAGTATTATTAACACTGTAAGAAGGACAGGGATACTGGAATGGTGTGCTGAATGTGATGTGGCTGCTATTCTGTAAGAGCATGTAAGATTCCTGTCAAGTAAAGAAAGACTACAAATAGAAACATTGTGGTGGTGGGGGATATAATATGGAACTTGGGAAGTGAAAATTGTTCTGGAGGGACTTTTTGTGTAAAGAAACAGTTAAAATACTAAATGTAATGTTGGTAGAGATGGGAAAGTTAACTGTTCTGGATATGAAGCGGGGAGAACATGTTTATAGAATTATAGCATCGTATACATATACAACTAGCAAGGAAAGAGAGAATCTGTTTCATCGAATATAAGATTATGTGTTTGTTAACATGAAAATTATAATTGCAAAGGGCTTCAATTGTAATTTAAGGAGTTGTAAACGGAAGGGTAAAATGTAAAAAAATATAAAAAGTGATAAAATGTGGTAAGCTGTGTGGAACAAAAGTCAATGGATGAGGGGGGGGGGGGCATGTGAGCACTTTTTTCTTAGTATTGTTATTGACAGAAATCCAGATCTTTTGGATGACTGGGGTATGGCTAGTCCTCTACCATACCTTATTTTGCAGAATGTTCCTGACTGAGTCATTTATACTTGGCCTGCCTCATCATACCTCACAATTTTATCAATTTTTGCATAATGTCCAGATTTTTGCCACCTATTTTTGATCAATTCCACATAAAAAATGTGGTTTTGTGGGAAATCATTTTGGACTGAAGGCATTAAATGACAGACATTTAAGTTTCAGACTACAAATTCTTCAGAAAATACATACTAATGCAAATCATGCTATCCTAGCAACTTTATAAGTTTATAAAAGCAACATCTAAAATATGTCGCTGATTATGAGTCTTTGTCCACATATTTTTTATTTTGTCTAAATTTATTGTGCTAAGACACTGAGTGTCCTTACATTTTTTTTTATTTCTTGGTAAACCACTGAGGATTACAGTCAGTTAAAATGCCAGATAGTGCAGTTCTGTGTTTCTTTTCCCTAGAAAATTATTGTTGATGCAAAACCTGTTGTTTTGCTAACTAAATGAATCTGAATAACATAAAAATGGTGGCTTGTCTGTGGTGGAATATGGCTTTTTTTTGCTTATTATCATCACTTTGCATGATTACTGCAATTTGTGTGAAGGAACTTGGAGTACTTTAATGTATAGCTAATGTTTACAGGGACCAAAGTTGAAATATAAGGCATGTTACTTTAAATAATCCACAGCATTTTCATGTATGTTTAGGAGAATCTTTGAATGACTGATGGTGATAGCAGCATGGCTATATGCAACAAAGGGGCTGCTTCTCCTGTACCACCCCATCTATATACAAGTTTGACTGTTACTAATGCGTTTTAAGAGCATTGCAGTCTGGTGGTGAGGGTGTGAGGTAGCCCCTAATGGACTTTACACTACTTGTCTTTTCCCAAAGTAATGGAAGGCATGACTGACTAGATGGCAAGGGGCAGGGTTTGTTACTGTGCACCCCGTGAGGAGTCTACAGTAAGTTTTGCCAAATACAATATATGGCCATCATTTTTAGCTATAACTGCTGAGGACTGTCTGTAGAAGTGTATAACCCACTTGTTTTCTTGGTTTAAGCAATCATTATCTGGCTTTGCAGGAGTAATGTGCATTTGCCAGATTATGTGATTTATGTGAAGCAACTTGGATTACTTTAATGTGTGGCTACTGTTTCTATGAGAAAACACAGAAATACAGTACAATGCAGTAAATAGCTTTAACTGCTGGGTGGGGGTAGGAGTAGCTTGTACAAAGTAACTGACCCTCTTATTGTTTTTCTCGGTTTAAGGAGTCAGTAACAGCATTTAGACAATTAAAGTGGTTTGTGTGGTGCAACCTGGAATATTTTAACATGTGGCTATCATTGTTTTTAACGCCAGTATCTAAAAGCTGACAGAAGTAGGTACAACTGCTGAGTGGATATTGGATCTGTCATTTGAATATATAACTGTTCTCTTGTTCTTTGCACAATTCAAACAGCCATTATCTGGCCTACAGGACTAGTGTGCATTGTCTAAAGTAAGATGGACTACTTAACTGGACATGTGCAATATGTACGGACAGAATAGATGCAATTGGGGCTGTTTGCAGAAGAAAATGACTAGTTGCTGGCTGTTGCTTGTGTATTATTCTGGAATTGCATGAATAATGTGAAATGTGTGATGCAAACTGGAATACTTTCATTTTTGACAACTGTCTCTGTGGAGCAAAAGTGAACTATATTGCATGGCCAATCTATTCTGTCACAATCAGATGTTAGAACTGTACCTTGAAGTGACAATAGTAGCCTGGAGGGATGTGGCTGACTGAATGAAAGCAACTGACCCACTTGTGATTTCCTCATTTTAAATCATATTTCAAAAACAAGACATAAATTTCACTGCAGAATACCCAGCCTTCTGGGAGCATGTTAGCCCCACACTCCAGGGCTATATAAGTGGATTTTGACACCTGCATAGCTTAACTTGTCCCAAAATCCACTTAGTCTGAAACTAACACTTCTTAGAGGTGCACACAGGAAGCCACTGAAGTTTGTGTGGGGGTGTGGGAATGATATCCTTATTTCTTTAATTTTCTTCACAAACCTCAGAAGTGTGCACAGCTTGCTATAGACTGAGTTAGGCTAGAGACAGTGTGGTTATTATTTCAAGTTTATTTAAGAACCTGAGCCCAGGTATTGTACAAATAATGTTAAAAGATATTCATAAAGACATAAATAAATACAAATTAAACAAGACAACCACATTAAAATAAATTAGTTAGTTTTTAAGTGTCAGTTAAGTCAAACAAATGTGTTTTTAGACCCCTTTTAAAACCTACTAATGTAAGTATGTTCTGAAGTCAGCCAGGAAGTAGGTTCTATAAGAAAGAACCTTGGTAGCTAAAGGAGCAATGGTCAGAAGAATCAAAGTTATAGCATTGAACAAACAGGCCTCAAGAACTGGAGTACACAGCTGAAGTTGGTTTCTAGCTGTGTAGAAGATTCCATGGATATGGTGGGACACTGTCTTGAAGTGAAAGATAAACCATAACAACTATCTTATAAATAATGTGTTGTCTTACTGGATGCCAGTGCAAGTGCCTCAGTACTGGGTTAATGCGATGTGTCTTGTAATGCCTGAAAGTAAATCAGCAGTAGAATTTTGCCCTAATTAAGGCAATCTCTGAATCAGGGAGCCCAAAATATACAGCATTAAAGCAATCTAGGTGATATTATACCAAGGCATGAAAAACAGTAGAAAGGTCACTGTGTGGAATAAGGGGCTTTGATAAAGCTAATACTCTGCAGATGGAAACAAGAAGATTTGATGACAGCTGAAGTGTGGTGTGTAAGTGTGAGATACTGTCATAAAACATCACACCAATATCATGCATCTTTGACACAAAAATAAACTTTTTAGCATATAAAAAATATCTGGTGTGAAAAATGTGAGGAAAAGGTTCCTCAAAGTGGCATTAACAATCAAAGTCTTGGAGGTATGAGTTTAACCCTGTTACTGAGCATTCTCAAGGCAGTTTTTAGTTATTTTCATAATCACATAAGTACAGTGCAGCAATGAGTTAAGCTAATTGTGAACAATGTTACCTACACTGAGGCTGAAGATAAAGCAAACCTACTGGCTGATACATTCAGCTGCTCTAACTTTACTCCTCTCTCCCCTCTGATGGTCTGTCTGTCAAGGTATACCCAAAACTGGCTTACATCTAACTGTCACACAAGGCCAAGTCCCAAAAGCACTATCAAAAAAGCTAAAAATACCGAACTGATGGGTCCTCAGAATATCCCTGAATACATCTTAAAGAGCATGAAGCATAATTTAGCTACTCTTAGTAACACCATTTTTTTAAACAAGAAGCATCTTTATTAAATTATCATGTATAACATAGGTAATTTTACATTTATATAAATGAAAACAAACCATATTGACACAATTTCAGTTGCAAACATTATACATTGCAAACCATGTTGACACGATTGTAGTTGCAAGAATCATGCATCACTTTTAATTTGTCCAGTCATTGTCAGTCAAACATTACATAACTCATTCATATCCTACCTTCTTTTAAACCTCATTCCTCCTCTGCACATTAGTTCCCACAATTCCCATTTTTCTATGTGACTTGCTCCTACCTTTTTCTAAAGATCCCAATTCCAGTTGTTTTATCTCTATTACTATATTCACTACTTCTAGTAAAGTTGGTTTAAACTTTGATTTCCATTTCTTAGTAATTCCTTTTTTGGCAGCAACCATAATTAGAGTAAGCAAGGCCTTGCTATGTCTAGATAATTCTGAGTCTGTATCATATCTCTAAAAATAATTTCCTTAGTGATACCAATTTGCTCACTCAGTATCTCTAACAGAGTAGTCTGCAAGGAATCATTAAAGTCTGACAACTCATTATACTCCCAGAAAATATGTTCCCAATTATATCTTTCTTCCCCATCACACCTCCAACATTTGCTGTCTCCCTGAGGAAAAATTCTTTGGAGTCTACATGGGTTATAAAAATACCTATGTAAACACTTCCAAGCAAAGATCCTAAATCTTCTAGAATGTGTTGCAAATTTGAGAGACATACATATATCCTCCCATTGTTTCTTTATGAATTGCTTATCCAGTCTCTCTTCCCAATCCTTTCTAACCTACTCTGATTGATTCTTAGAGTTATCATGCAATATGTTATATACTCTACTAATTCCTTCTAGAGCCTACTAAAAACTCTACTTGTGCTGGTCTTTCATTTAGGACCTCCCCTATTTCTTTCTCTTTGCCTGTACTCTGATATCAGTCCTTGATAGGGAAGGCAATCTCTAACATGCAGTCCAAATACATTCTCGGTGTCTTCCCATTCTATCATCTTTCCCTCCTTAGTTATTTTCTCTCAATCCCTTGGTCCCTTTGCCAGTTTTCTCCAATAAATTCCAGCCCCCTCTTGCCTATTGTCTGTATCCCTAATTGCAGTAACCCCTATTGGTAGAATCTTCTTTCTCCGTTCCCCTGTTGGCTTAGTTCTTAGAATACTTTCTGCCACTTTATGAATATAACTTTCTGTATGATTATTGTTATTCTCTTTAAATGTCTGCATCCAAAACCCCAGTTTCTTGAGCTTCCCCTCTGTTTCATCATCATCCCTTTCCACTTTGAATTATAGTTTTCTGCTTGTGCTATATATAAGAGCCTTAACTGTGTTGCTTTGAAATACCCCTTGAGATAAGATAATCCCAATCTGCCCTGCTCTATTGGAAGAATCGGCTTATCCCACTTGACTCTTGCTGTCAACCCCTCCGAGATAAAATTCTTCAGCTCTTTATTAATTGCTATCCACAACTTCTCCTCTGGTTGATAAAAATATGCCTGAACTAGGAAAATACTAAAAGGACAAAAAACATTTTAACTGCTTGTATATTGCTTTTGATATCCATATAAAAGAGCTTCCATTTTCTCAGATTTTGTATTATCCTTTGCTTAGTCTTTGCCCACACATCCTTAGCTGCCACACTGGAATCATTTTTAATCCATACTCCTAAACAGTTTTTTTATATCATGTCTCCATAAATATTGATATTGCTGAACCAATTTGTGTGTGGGTAAATAATTTACTGCTATTGCCTTTGTTTTAGCTTCATTAATTTTGTATCCTGAAATTTATTTATTGTATTTATTTATTTTATTTTACATTTGTTAACCGGGCTAGTCTAGCTGGATATATTTCCATTTTCAGTAGAGGCCCGGGGAGAAAAGCTCCAACAAGATAGAAAAATTAAAAATGTCATTACATGTTAAATGAAAGGATTTAAAAAAAAAAGTACAAGTAATTATAACATACTAAAGATATTTACACTTGAAAAAGCAACAATAAAAATGTAGCACAGTAAGATTCATAAGGAATTTTTCACATCAAAGTAGAAAAATGTCAGCAGTATGTTGATTAGAGTTCAAACAGTAACAGCCTTGCTTGCATGAACTAGCTTTAAAATGTTTGGAAGTTTATTTGGAAGAGGAAGAAACAGTGGTGAAAGTGGGTGGTTAGTCGGGGTTACTACAAGGGCATAACCAAGGGCGCCCGCAGGCAGGTGCAAGGGGGTGCACTTGCACCCCCCTGGAACCGGCTAGCCGAGAAATTAATTTAAATAAAAAAATTTTTTTTTTTTAAAGGGCGTTCCTCTTTAAGAACGCCCTTTGCATCCCGTGCAATCGCACAGACGCAACAGGTGTTTGCGACCTGTTTTCGTCTTCCGTGTCTGTTTGCGACTAATGGTTCACATAATTTTCTTTCGCGCCTACTGGAGATTTGAATTCGAGGACGTTTGGACTGTGCACATGAACGTAGAAGTGAAAGGTAAGTGTGTCACTCATGCCGATGCCACATGTTAGTATGAATAAGGGTTTCCAAGGGATTAAATATGGATATAGAATGGCTGTTAGCTAATCTCTTTGTGGTGTCAAATGTCAAAGACTTTTTTGGTTGGAATTTGTAGCTTCTGTCAGGAGCCAGGTGCATATGTTATTGAAACCTATGAATGCTATCGATATATATATATATATATATATATATATATATATATATATATATATATATATATATGCTATTGAATGCTATCCATTGAGGTTGCATAAATAACTTGGTGGTAAAACGGATATAAGACTCTTAACATAATGTGAATAATTTAAAGTTCTTTGTACTTTTACAACATCCAGAATTAATGGATGTAACATTAAAACTTATGTATTGAAGTAAGAAAGTTATTTTATTTTAAAATATAGGACTTATAAACCTTATGGTTTAAATGTAAAAGTAAATTGGAGTTGTTTTATATAATTTGAGTACTGTTATTTTAAGAATATGAAAAAATTGATTTAATTAATTATGTTAACTATTTAAATGGGTTGTAGTGATTGTGAGTTTTATTCCCAAGAAGACTAGTGAACCAAGGCACCAGGGATTTTTATTGTAAAGAACAAAAAAAGTGTTGTCTTCAATAAAAGCAGGACAAGTGTGTTTTGTTCCTTCTGTTTTTGTCCTGGGCTCCTGTGCTAAATATAGCTGATTTCTTTCTCACTCTAAGGTCTCTAATAGAATACTCCTCTCAGTTTTAATGACCTAGGTACCTGCATAATACAAATGTAAATGTGCGCTGTGCCTGAGGCCTCTGCACTTCTAGATTCAGCCCAGCATCTGGTTAGTCTTGGCAGCTGCTGCCCTCTCGCTCTTAATCTGCCAGTGTCTGCAGGATTCTTATTTTATTCCCAAGGCATCTGCAGTTGTTAACCTTTACCTTCCACTCTTTTGGCTTCCTGCTTGAATTTTTTTCCTCCTCTTGCTTACTCTTCCCTCTCTCTTTGCTGCTGCTTCTTCTTTTTCACCTCCCCCTTTGCCTACCTTTGTTATTCAGTATTTCATTGTTTAATGTCTGTAGTGTATATTGTTGTCAATTGCCACTTGCTGAGCATGTACATTCTATTGCTTTTGTCAAAGCATATTTCTCCACTCATTAGGTCATGTGAGCAGATGGTCAATGTATTTGCACAGTACTTTGATATTAATTCAGTCAGTCTTGGACCATTCTATCAAAGCTACACCAAATGGCTTCAGTTTATAACGTACACCCCAGGTTTGGCAACATCTGATGTAGTTATATTAGTTGTGGAGTAGGAGATGGTGAGATCTAGATAGGCTGTGTGGACCACCTTACCCTCATCTACAGCTTTGGTAACTGCTTCATAGAAGTCTATCAGGTTTAGGAGACATGACCTACATTTTGCAAACCCAAACTCAGTGGTGTCCAGAGTCTGGAGATTACCAATGTCATTACTTATAAGTTCCGTGATGATACATTCCATAGCCTTGCAGACCAGGCTCATCAGGCTAATGGGGCGGTAGTTCCTGGGGTCCATGGTGGCTCCCCCTTTGTGGAGTGAGATGACCATCACTGTGTGCCATTCAGTGGGCACAAAGCCTGAGGTAAGGCTATGATTGAACATGGTACTTGGGTGGGGTGCCAGTTCGTTCTGTAGTTCATGTAGAACGCAGCCTGGGATGTTAATTCTGTTGGATTGTTCATTACATGGCGTTGTGTTGGCTGTACCAGTTTGTATGTTTTCAAGAATAAATTCCATTATTGCTGCGGATTTCTTGGTAATATTCTTCAGTGTGGAACTTTTTTGCAACAGTAAAAACATTTTATTTTGACAAGGAGGTACATGCTATTGCTGTAGTTTACTCAGACCGTGGAACTTCCTAGTCGTTACTTACCAGTTTGTGCCTATATACGTGTTTTCATGTAGAACGCAGCCTGGGATGTTGTCAGGTCCCATGGATGTTGTGTTCTTGGCTTTGGAGAGTGTGGTTTTTACCTGTGCAGCCATGATTACAGGAACTTTGCATTCTTCCGGTATAGAGATGGGCCCTTTAGGGGGTGAGAGGGGGGTAAAGTTACCACTGAACCTATCTTCCAGGATATTGTCAATATCAGTTGGTTCTGTACATATAGTGCCATTGTGCTGTAACTCGGAGCAGATCTGAGTGTTGCCATTGAGATTCTTGACATAGCTATAGAATGCTTTGTGGCTGTCTTTAGAAACAGTGGCGATTTTGTTTTCGTAATGAGCTTTGGAGAATTTGATGAGGGATCTCAGCTTTTTCCTGAGGCTGACCAGGGAGTTTACTCTTTTTTGCAACAGTTTCTTTCTTCTGTTGTAGAGTTTGTTTATGGCAGGTCACCACCATATTGGCTTCCTTTTTTGGAGGATAGCATCTTGGTTCTGTTAAGAATTGCATGATCCATGCACTCGTGTCAGTGCTTACAAAGTGCATTTGTGTAGGATTCAGCAGTCGTACCTCTATTGTCTGTCTGCATGGGTGCCGTGAAGTTTGCCACTTCTGACTTAAGAAGAGAGAAGTTGGCTTTGGAGAAATCTTTTATGGTGGTTTACCTAATAGGGGGTGGGGGTGGGATGTGGATGTCTAGGGTGAGTAGCTTGTGGTCGGATCTGACCAATGATGAACTGACCTCTGGTGTGGAACACCGGATGCCCATGTTGGTAATGACCAGGTCTAGGATATTGCTGCCCCTAGTGGGGGTGTGGATAATTTGATCCAAGGCGTTGGAATTTATGAATTCCGGAAAACGTTGAGCAAAATAAGTTGGTACATGGGTAGTTTTCCCAGTTAATGGTGGGGTAGTTGAAATCGCCCATTATTAGGGTGTTATGTTGTGCCCTAATATTTTCCGGTGTATCAAGAAATGAGGAGTGGGAATGCTGGGGCATGGTGGGGGATCTGTAGCAAGCTACAATTTGGATTGCGATCTTGCCCAAAGTTAGCTGCATTTGGATAATCTCGGATGCATTATGCTGAGCAACTTGCCTGGAGGTGTGGATATCCTTAATGAATATGGACACACCTCCACCTTTAGTGTTTCGGTCCAGGTTAGGTGGACAAAGGTTGTGGTATGAATTATAGCCTGGTAATGCAGGGGTGCTCTCTGGGGCCTTGTATATGTTTTAACAATTGAAACTAGAACAGAGTTGTGTCCTAGTTGCCTGTTGCACATTTGTGTTGCATGTTCTGAGAGAACGATACTGTCTGTTTTACTTTTATTTATGGGGCTGTTATCACCCATTAGGGACAGAGTGGCATCTGCATCCATGTTAACTATTGTCTGCCTGGAGGTGGCCTTACCGAAGGTATAACTGCTGTCTGAATTAATTTTGGCCTGTTAGACATCACCCATTATTTCTGTAGTAGTATGTAGTACTTCTGCTCTGCTCCTGTGTCCACCCCTTGTTAGAGAGCTGTACCACAACAACTATTAACAATTAGTTCCAGCTGGAGTGTTATGATGTACACCTGAACTTTTTGCGGTCTGCTGAAATACAAGCCTGCACCAGATTGAGTTGTGCTACTGTTTTCTATCTGTGCATATTTCAAATGTTTGCATGTGGTTATTAGTATTTTTATTTAAAGTATGTATGCACCCTAAGTTTAAAAGTTTTCAGACACTGTGGGATTGGGAGTGTCTGTAACTTCAATTGTGCTACGTATAAATAATTTGGTTTGAAATTTGGAACACTTTTTATTGGACTTTGTCCTGATGTGACAAATTTTAGATTTTATTTTCTTAGAATACCACACTGTACTCAAGTTTAGAGATGGGTTAGTATTTGTAATAGTAAACTTTCAAAATATGAAATGTGGTGACGTTAGATCTGTTTATTTTATTAAACATAGGGTTTTGTTTATTTAGTAGTTGTTGCCTGACCCTGTTGAAGGTGAAGCTCCAGTAGGTGCATTGTAAAACCCATCTTGGCCAAATAAAGGTACTGATTGCTTCACCTCTGTGTTCCAGCTTCTGCCCATATGCAGATGGTTAAATAGGAAATGGCAAATAGAATATTTTGCAGTACTTATCAGGAGACTTATGTTGTGCTGTTTGCATTGTTGTCACATCTTCAAGGAGTGCTGATTTTTGCTGCTGATCTACCTTAATTGATAAGGAAGTCCCAAACAAATATTTTTTTGGAGAGTAGCTAGCATTACAAATCACATGACGTCAGACCAAAGAGGGGGAGTTGTTGTTGTTATTAACTGTTTTTAATTACTTCTTACTTTGAGGCAGAAATCTGTTTTCTTAGTAGATTAATAGATATTTTAATAAAGTGTTGTATTGGTCGCATTCAGGATGGATTAACATTGTCTTCTGCAAGTAGTTTTGATTTAAGCATATTGCAAAGTAACTCCAAAGAGACAGTGTTCTTGTCACTACAGGATGTTTACTAAGGTGAGAGTATGCAAAGAACTACACATATAACGTTATCATGGAGAACATAACATTTACTACAGGTTTAAAAAGACATGGCTTACTAATTTACAGATATGCAGAGAGACATGCACAGTATGTTTAACTGTTATGTTCTGGTGTGTATGCATTTTTATTATATGCTGGAGTCTTTATTGCTGCTTATTGAGAAAATATTTTTTCCAGACTCTAAAGGTTAGAAAGAGGTGTTTTATACCCTTCAAGGATCGTGACAAGTTATGAGTAGTTTACAAATCATAAAGCATTATCTTCTTCCCCTGACATACTGTATTTTTATTTAATTGTTTTATCAGTTAACATTAAGTAATGTGCATTCAGTTACAGAATAGTATAGTAAATTCAGAGAGCCATTGTTTGGTTTCTGTTACATGATGTACTTTTCTTTTTTTTGAATCCACATAAAGGTCAGATTTGTTTTTTTATTTTACATTTGTTTATCGAGGAGGTCTGACTGGACAAAGCTGTCCATTTTCAGCAGAGGCCCAGGGAGAAAAGCTCCAGAACAATTGCTAACATACTATACATAAGATATTTATGTGAGCATTGTGGTTTACACAGTTATAAAATATAGCAGATATATGATTGCATAAGATATTTACATAAGCATAATGGTTTAGACATACAATTGAAAGTATAGTAGGTAGTAACATATGATTGTTCATACAGTATGTTTAGTAGAGATAATGTTGAAGATGTACTAAATATAAGACAAGAAAGGAAAAACTAAAAAAGCACTAGCCAGATTGTCAAAGCAGGAGAATATACACAAGTTCATGTGAGGTTCATTGACATTTTAAGGGAAACTGTGAAGACTGTGCATAAAACATATATTCCTATCCATAATTCATACCTCAGTCTCAACCTCTTAGAGCAAAACATCTGGACAAAGCCTAAAATGATGGGGGAACAACTAGGGACAGATTTTAAATATTGTTCTTACAGACTTAGAAAGTTGATAGAATAATAGGTTTTGCATTACCATGAAATTTCTGAAGGATGTGTACTCTTCAACTCAAATGTTTATCATTATTTAATGACTTCAGTCCTCAGCTATTTGCCAGAAAAGTACAGATTTTAGGAAGAACACAAAAAATTTGAGGCAAAAATCTGGACATTCTGCGAAAATCTGTTCAGTTGAGAGGTACAATGGTGCTTACTGCAGTATTAAGTTTTCTTTGCATAAACATGTACACAAGCAAAAATCAACTAGTTTTATGTATTTATTTTTTGTTGTTGTCCAGGTTAGCATGATGCATGTGTTAATCATTGGTGTAGCTGAAACACATCAGAAAATGTTTTTTTTTTTTTTTTATCCCATACCTGACACTTTTTTGTTTGTTTTTGTTCAGTAACATCATTGATAGAAGATCTGCAAGATATTGACTACAAAGGTAGTAGTAGCCCATTGGATTCTTTAGGTTGTCTTATAACTTCAAAGTCAATGCATCAGACAAGAAGCGATCATTCAGATATAGTAGCAATATGATATAGTTCATTACTGACGGCAATTCGTTTTCAGAATTCTTCACGTTGTAGGTTTTGCATCATTTTTAAGATGCAGATAAAATAAGTTGCACTGAGCAGTGTTAATGGTGGAAAAGCGAGACGTCAGTGAAGAAACTAATGAGTCAAGATAGGGAATAGAAATACTTATTCTGTAATAACTGTCAAAATCCACGCCTACTGTGTTTGCTCGGTGTGTCGACTGCAAATCCTTGGCAACACCAACTCAATACTAAATTTATCTACTAGTGATCTTGCCTTACTGAGAATGTCATTCCTAAAGTGTTCTTCAGCATGGTTACAGTGCTCCTTGAATATTTCAATGAGTCTGTTGATGTGTTGTTGAGCCTCTACAATATCAAGTTGAACAGACTGAAACATCTGGGCAACAGGCTCAAGAACTGATGAGTAATTTGCAATAATGAAGAGAAAAATAAGAAAAGTGCATGAAGAGCAAGCATTGAGTAATATATGTGCATTTTGTCTGGTTTCACCAGCAGTGCTCTTCTGAAGAAAGTCAAATATTTTCTCAAAGTTCTGACTAAACACATGAATGGATTTATATTTCTCGGTCCATCATGTCTCACACAGAAGAGGTATATTTGGTACCAATGCTCATCGCTTTGGACTGTCATGGACAAAAGTAATAATCTTGATAACACCAACAGCACTACATATTTCAGGAACATCATTCAGATCATTGACTACAAGGTTTAGTCTGTGAGATGCGCAGTGGATAAAGGCTGTTTTTGGATACTTTTCACAAATCTTTGCCTGACCACCATTCTGGATGCTTGCCATTATGGAGCAGCCATCATAGCCTGTCTGAGTAAAATTTCCAGGTCTAGATCACACTTTATGCATTCACTGACAATGACATTTGATACAGACTGTGCATCTCTCACAACAACGGAACAAAAACCGCAAAATCTTCTCGAATACAATCATCATCAACAAACCAAATGCCCAATGACAACTGCTCAATGTCTAAGATATCTGCAGTTTCATCTGCCAATACACTAAATCCAACTGCACTGTTTGCTGCACAAACAATCTTCTTTTAAAGTACGTGTTCTTATTCTGCCAACAGCTCATTTTGCACCCTATGGGATGTGTACCAAGCATTTTCTGCAGCTGTTTCACTGTGCTGTTCCAGTATTGTCCCACCAGCTTCAATACGAAAATCTAACAAGTAACACAAATTTCCACCAGAGCTTTCTTTTCCACAGAGAGGAATGTCATGGGTTGCACAGTAAATACTGGCAGATACAATTGGTTCCAAATTTATTTTGGTTCTTTGCAATTTGTTTTGCTACTGCTGCATCTAGCTGCGGAATAACAGCTGTTTCTGGCTTCTGTCATGTTCGTGTATAAGAAAAATAGGAAGCATCTTCAGTAGAACCTTTGTGCCATGATGATTGGATGTGATTTCTTGCAAGACTCATTGAAGGCATTATGTTTAGTGCACACACTAGTGATGAAGCTGCCTTGCAACCCACGGTGAAGTGACTGAGGAAATAATACACAAGTTAAGCAGAGTGGGCCTTTCAAGAGAGGAGAAAATGCAAGCCACGGTGAGTACTGAGACAACCAACTATATCTGAATATAGTTGTTAATAAATAATGACATGCATTTCAGTTTCAGACTTCATATTATTCAGAAAATTCAATTCTAACATAAATCCTTTTATTCTAGCAACTGTCTAATGTGTCCCTAGTTTTGGGCCTTTATCCCCAACATTATAACAGTCTTTGTCCAGATTTCTTGTGTTAACAGATTGAGAGGTATGATGTGTATGTGTGTCTGTATGTATGTATGTATAAGGAGGAGAAAGCATACCCCTCAGCTGTCCAGGTTTTTGGAGAATGTCCAGATTTTGCCCCATATTCCTCCTAAAAAGCATTGAAGTTATTAAATAATGACAGACATTTGAGTTTTAGATGTCATATCCTTTAGAAAAATGCATACCAACATAAATCCTGTTATTCTAGCAATGTTCTAAGTTCATGAGAGCAATATTTATAATCTGCTCCTATTTACTTTAGGCTTTGTCCAGATTTCTTGCACTTAGAGGTTGAGGTGTGTGTTAAAGAGAGTGAAATGTCCTAGAGTTAGCAGGTGGAATTTATTTTCAAGTGCATTTTCAAGGAATTGTGAGCTTCAGGGAAGAGAGTTTTACTGCTGTTCATGCTAAGCCTACTTAAAATGTGCAACTGTTTGTTTTACTGCTGTTCATGGTAAGCCTACTTAAAATGTGCAACTGTTTTGTTTAGCAAATAGTATCACTATTGTGGTATGGAATTTTTAAAGCAGCACAGCAGGTAGCATACTTGCATCTTGATACAGAGGGCTGTAGGTTCTACTCCTACAACATGTAGATTTGTATTTTAAGGGGGTGTATGTCCTCCTTTGGATGAGATGCCTAATAACTATTAACTTGTTTTTCAGCTTGCCACCCATTCCCTATTGCAATATACCAGCTTACCATTTTTTTAATATAACGTAAGCAATTTATTTTTCAAGGGCAGCAGGCAGTGAATTTGTAGATGAAACACTGAAATATAAAGTTGCTTTCTAGCAACAACCTCTTCCCTGGTTTCAGATCTCTTTAATGTGGAATTATTCAGATGAGTTACTTCTGCAAAGATTCTGCATATTGATTGATATTGGTGGATTGTATAACAGAAGTTTGAGTAGAGTGGCCCTTTATGGCTGAAATGTTCTAATTGGGCAGGTTGTCATTATTGGTTCATATGATTTGTTTCATTGCTTAAAGGAAAAATGTTCAGAACTATAAATTTAAAACACACTCTAACAAGTGGTGCTGTATTATACAAGGGATATAATTCAATTATTATATAGTATAATTAATACAGTCAGGGAGGTGAATCAAATAACTTTTGCATGGTTATAGAAATGTGTGCAAAGAGTCTATGATTTGAAAACAGCCCAAAGGTAAACTTAGCCTGCCACTGGCCAGATGCATGTTCTTTGAATGCGGGTTTCAATGTTGTTTTGGTGAGTGTGGGTTTGAAAGGAAGAGAAGTTTTAATGCTAAGTCTCCTTTCATTGTAAGACTATTGCTTTGTTTAGGTTTAGTAAATGTCTATCAGTGTTTGTGCTATAAAATTTGAAATAAAAGTTGTAAATGAAATCCAAATATCTATAATCATTGTAGAAGTAAAGCATAAAACAGTATGCACACAGAGATTTGAACAGTGTCTATGACAAAGGAGGAAAAATAGCCAAGTATTGGCAAACTGGAATGGCTGCGTGGGCAGGGGTGGGGGGTGGGGCTGAGTGGGTGGAGCAGCAGAGGGGGTGGGGCAGTGTGGGTGGGGCTTGGGTTTGCACCCCCCTGCAAAAAATCCTGCGGGCTCCCTTGGGCATAACCAGTGCGTTTTGAGTGTTTTTTGAGTTTCTGTTTAAAGAGAGGTAAGGAAGAGAGTAGAGTTAGTTCATTGGGTAGCAGGTTCCAGTTTTTTCCCACTGTGTTAGTAAACAGAGAGTCACCAGCCATGTTGTTAGACTTGGTTATGCTAGCGAGGAGTTTGCTAGAAGAACGTAGGGAATTCAGATTTTTATAGGGGATTAATAGATTGGAGAGTATAGGGGTGGTGTTGGGTTGGTAAAATATCTTGTGGGCAATGGTGAGTTGGGAGATTATCAGATGATTTTGGAATTCAAGCCAGTCTAGCTGCCAAAGATTCAGACAGTGGTGGGTTCTAAAGGGATTGCCAGTGGCAAATCTGGTGATGTTATTGTAGGAAGTTGTTAGTTTGCTAAGATTATTTTTCTTTAGGTTAGTATAAATAGGTGAGGCATACAGAAGAGTTGAGATTAGATGGGAGTGAGCAATCTTGGTTCTGGCTGCTGGGGTTAGGAAAGGTTTGAGTCTATATAAGGAGCCTATTTTTCTGTTGACTGTTTTAATGGTGTTATTTATATGGTAATCAAATGTAAGGTTATTGCCCATGGTATTTCCTAACAGCTTAATGGTAGAGTCAGGGAATATAATAATGCCATTACTGGAAGTGACTGAGAAATCTATGAGGGAAGACTTGGTAGTGGGAGTAAAGAGAAGGAGCTTGTTTTTTTTGGCATTAAAAAGGAGGCAGCATTTTGTAAACCATGCTTCTACAATGTTAAAAACATTTTGAGTAAGAGAATATAGTTCTGATGGGGAGTATGCTGAGCATACTAGCATAGAATCATCTGCATATTGAATGCAGGTGGCTTGAAGAATTACTGCATGGAGGTCATTGATAAATAATGAGAAAAGAAGTGGTCCAAGAATAGAGCCCTGAGGGACTCTGAGGGTGACTGGCAGAAAGGATGAAATTTGATTTTCCCAAATAACTGCCTGTTGCCTGTTGCTAAGGTAGGATCTGAACCATTTAACAGCCTGGGAGTCAAAGGAAAGGGATTCAAGAATATTGAATAGAAGGGTGTGGTTTACCATGTCGAAAGCTTTTGAGAGGTCAATAAAGAGTGCAGATGAGAGGTTGTTTTTATTGTGGTTTCTATTGATGGTATCTGTAAAGGATAAAAGGGCAGTTGTGGTACTGTGTGATGGCCTAAAGCCATGTTGGCAGTTTGCTATTATGTTATGTTATGTTGAGATAAATGATGTAAAAGTTGTTGGTGAATGCATTTTCCATAATTTTTGCTAAGGGTGATAAGAGAGCTATTGGCCGATAGTTAGAGTAGTCATTTGAGTTACCACCTTTGTGCAGGAGATTGTGGGATATTTTCCAAATATCTGGAATGGTTCCCTCCTTAATTGTCTAATTTATAAGGATGGATATAGGGTAGGCAATTACATTGGCTGCTTTTTGGAGATACTGTGATGATAGCTGGTCGGCAGAAGGAGTACAAGGCTTGGGTTTTGAATGAATTTATAGATGAGAATAATAGAGATGGGTTGTAGTTTGAATGTAGGTAGAGTGCATGGTGTGGTGGTGGGAAGGCTTGAGTTGTCTGGGATAAGTTGACTAGCTAGTGATTGTATGGTCTCAGCGAAGAAAGAATTAAAGGCATTGGCAGTTTGATGGGGGATATTTGGATCAGCATCAAGTGGGGTGGGTGTTCGAGGTGTCCTGGGGAAAAGAGTTTATTGATACTAGACCAGAACTTCTGAGGATTATTTTGGTGAGTTTGCTGCAATTTACAGTAGTAGTTCTTTTTATCTGTAAGTATTGCCTTTTTTGTACTATTTCTCAGCTGCCTAAAATTTAGTTGATCAGAGATATTTCTGTTAGCTCTCCACTATGATTTGAAACTGTCTCAGAATGTTCCATAACACTGTAACGTCCCTCTCTGGTTTTGTCAGGTATAAAATAATATAATTTGCAAATAGAGCGAGCTTTTCTTGACTACCATGCCAAACATATCCTTCAGTTTGTGGGCCCCTTATTTTCTATGTCAATGGTTCTAAATATAATGCATATAACAAAGGGGAGAGAGGACACCCCTGCCAGGTTCCTCTACCCAAGCAGAAATTATCAGAGAGGAGCCCACCCACTTTAATTTTTGCCTCCGATCCCTCATATATCCTAATAGTCAGCCTTATAATTTTATCAGGGAATGGAAATGCTTCTATTGCCCTGCTCATAAAGTTCCAGCTTACTCTGTCAAATGCTTTTTCTGCATCAAGACCCACTAACAACAGTGGACTTTTCTTACATTCTACTTCCCTCTGGATCATCTATGTTCTGTTATTGTTGTAAACCACATTGATTCTATCTATCAATTTTGGCAAAACATCTGTCATTCTTTTAGCCATTATAGATATATAGACTTTATATTTGTGGTTTAGTATTGAAATGGGCCTGAATGAAACTGGATCTGATGGAGCTTTACCCTCTTTAGATATTACAGCCACTACATCTTTTTTTCCAATATGTTGGTACTGCTCCTCCTCTTAAAATACTATTTAAAAAAACTTCCAGAGTTTTATCAGTTTTTCCTTCCTAGCTTCCAAACTTCCACAGGAATACCATCTATTCCTGGGGACTTTGTAGATTGGTTAACCATCATCATTTTATCTCCTCTCCTCTCCTCCTATCCTGTTAGTAATTGAGGTTCATCTACCTCTAAACTTTGCATATTAAATTCATCCATAAACATTTCTATTTGTACCTTTTCTTGATTTCCATATTTCTCAGCTTTATATAGACTTTCCTAGAATTTCTGAAAAATTTCTAATACAGGATCTCTTGTTACATTTCTTGTCATAGGCTCCCTAAGCTTGCTGACAGCCCTTTCTGTTTTCTGTTGCCTGAGTCATTGTATTAAACGTTTTTGTGCTTTAGAGTTATTATCAAAAAACAGATGCTTAACAGTAACCTTTCTAAACTCATGCATATTATTGAGATGTTTCCTTATTTTCTGTTTAGCATTCTGCAGTTGCTCCTCTTCTTGTTCTGAGGGAATCCCCATTTTGCAGTACTTTAAAATTTTTTAGTCCCTCTAAATAATTCTCGTTACTTTTTTTACCCATATCACCCTTTCTTTTATTTCCACCCTAGTTTTAAACTCACTTTAATTTTATCCCACTTCCTATCTACATTTTCAGAAGAAATTTCTATTTTCTCTAATAGCTCCTGAATAATTTCTACTACCCATTCCTTAAATTCCTCTGTTTTTAACAGATAGGTTGGAAAGCTCCAGTGTCTCATTTTTGTTTCATTATGCTGCGTTTTCATTTTGGTTATTATCAGTGCACGATCTGAAATAGTTATTGAGCGCATATCAAGGCCTCCAATTAAATGTACATTTTCCTGTGAAATGTAAATTCTGTCTAGCCTAGTCCAGTTTTTGTATCTTGAGGAATAATATATAGATTCACTCTGAACTCCTAGTACTGAATTTACATCTTCCATGCCAAATATTTTCATAAACTTCTCCAAAAATCTACCCCCTTTGTTATTTTTCCCTTCTGAACCCCAGACACATCTTCACAGTTGCAAATCAAATTGCAGTCCTCACCTATACATAATATTCTTGCTGAGAGCTGATTATTTCTCCAGAATTTTCTTAAGTTCCATTATAGCAGTTTTTGTTGGAATATACAATATATACATGCCAGTGTAATCCTCTTCCCTTTCCGGTAGCTCCTTAGTACTACAAATATACCATTATTATCTTTTTTATCCTCTTCTATCACTATTGGAGCTCTTCTTGCAATTCATAGAATAATCATCATGAAAACCTTTCTTCATCGATTCACATGTTTAGTTCTTTCCAAGTGTGTCTCCTGTAGTATAGCTATTTGCACTCCACATTTTTTAATACTGTTCACCACTCTTTCTTTTTTGTATTTATCTGTGAGACCATTGACATTTAAAGATATTACAGAAAGCATCATTTTCTAGAAAAGTCATTATTCCCACCTTTTATGTATAACAGCTTTTTGTTAAATGTCTAGTTCCAGTTTTTGTGTTACATGTATACACTGTTTGGCAGGTTGAACTTTTATACAGTTCTCTCTTGTCCTCTCCATTTGAGTCTATGTCACATCTTGCAAAACCTTTTGTTTTATTGAAAGCCCTCAAACAAAAATACAAAGACACCTTCAATACCCCCTAAAGCTTATTAACTTAATAATAACACACAAAACTATGTACATCTTCAAATAATGAAGTTTTACCCTACTAATATGAACAAATGTTCCAAAGTGACAGCCACACACAGAAACGTGAGATAAGCTAAAAGAAAGGTTATCCATATTAAGAAGCATGGTACAGCCTGTGCTTCTACCAAGTGCTGTCTGACTTTATTTTATCTTTATAGCTCTCCCAGCTGGGAAAACAGTTGAATGCTTATAGAAATCATTTTCTCCATTCCATTTTTCTTTATCAGATTGTCTTCTAGAGACATGAGAACTAGACACAAAAGTGCCAAGCATACATGTGTTTACTAGAAAAAAGCCTTATAATATTCAGTATACTTTTTCATTTGCTTACTTTACTTAATTTACTTGTTTTCTCTTAAAACTTGTTACTTGAGAATGAGAAAAAGTACACTCATTTTTCTTTTGTCATGCTGTTTCAACCAGATTTTTTTCTTCTTCTTCCTTTTTACATTGTAGTGTCTATATTTCTTAAAACTGAACAATTAGAAAGAGAGAAGAAGGGAGAAAGAAAAAAAAGGGAAAGAAAAAACAGAAACATCTATTTATATTAGTATCCCTTTCACACAAAGATAACTGAGAAAACTTTACTTTGTGGCATGCAAAGAAAATCAAGCATGATTAAAATTGTACCATTTAGGAAAAAAATTGTTTTACTTACAGTTAACTTTCTCCCTCCTCTTCCCCTCTCCTGAGTATTTTCCTGAACATTAATTACATGAAAGAGGGCAAGTTTAACAAAGTTCAAAAAAGTCCAGTAGTTCCAGATTTTCTTTTTCTGTTATGCTTTACAAATATAATTATTGCTTTGTAATGACACAGTTGTCAATTTCCAAGTTACTGATTTTATTCTCTAAACATTAGGGCATATAATTTAGAGTCCCCTGCAAGTTTAATAAAGTCCAATATTTCCAGATTTTCTTGTTCTGTCATGTTTCACAAATATAATTATTACTTTGTAATCTCGTATTTGTCACTTTCCAAGTTACTGGTTTATTCCAGTCCATCGCCATCTCCCACATCCTGTCTCTGCTTCCAATATACTCTCAATTTTTCTAGTTGACACTTTTTATTTTTTTGCTTCTCTCAAGCATTTT
The DNA here is from genome assembly GCF_019279795.1 of Protopterus annectens. Taxonomy (NCBI): domain Eukaryota; kingdom Metazoa; phylum Chordata; order Ceratodontiformes; family Protopteridae; genus Protopterus; species Protopterus annectens. The sequence goes on along the minus strand of NC_056745.1, from coordinate 625,026,313 downwards.
CCATTATAACATTGGAAAAGTTTCAGTCTCTTGGTGGTCTTTATTACAAGAACAGAAAGCAGAACCCCCTTCTGTTTCACAGCTCACATTTTCTTGGACAAAGTTTGGTATTTCTTCCTTAGCATTTACTTCATCAAAAAAATATTTTGTTCCTCCAGGGAAAAATATTTTGAAGATAGCTGGGTACATCAGTTTGAATCTCATGCCTGCTTCTTGAAATTCCCAGAATAATGGAATAAATCTGCTCCTCTTCTGCCTGGTGTACAATGAGTAGTCATTCTCCACAAACAGTCTGCTGTCTTCCAATTTTAGTACTTTGTCTTTCTGCCACATTTTTGCCAGAATCAACTTCTGCATCTTTACTATTACAGGTCTAGGTTATCTTCTCATAGCCAGGTTTGGAGCATATATACAATGTGCCCAATATGTTAACAATTGCTGTTTTGGAATACCAGTCCAGTTGGTTATTTGTCCTTTTATAAAATTAATGCAGTGTGTTCCTTCCTGCTTCTGGTACAGCAGAAATTCTCAGGTTTTCCCTAAGTGCTCTATCTTATAATTCTATTATTTTTAGAAATATCTCTTCCTGTGCAGTCTCATATTCAGCCAGCCTTTTCTTCTTTTTGTCGTCTGAGTTTTTTAGTTTTATCACCTTATCTGAATATCTGTTTGAAGCATCTTCTATTTTTCTAGCATTTTATTGTTTGAGTTGATATACTTCATCAGTGTTTTGTTTATTTTAATCAGGTCTGTGTGCAGTTGCCTTATACTTTCCTCCAGGTTACTGGAAGTCATGTCTGGAGCTTGCATTGCTTTTTGAGGAACAGTTGTTGTACTTTTCCCAGTCTGTGTTTTTTCGTTACATTTTGTAGCTGATTTTCCTTTAGGTCCAATTTATTTCTTTTTTCCTGGCATCCAGGCAGTGCACTTACTAGCCATTTACTGAAATTTTCCCAGAAATTTAGGTCCACTGGCTTTCTCTGCTAAGTTTATGTTTTCACACTGGAAGAGCTAGAATTAAGCTGTTATTCAATATGCAGCTGTATTGGACATCCCATAGTAACACTGTTTAAACTTGGCTGCCATGCAGGTTTTGTGCAAAGTGAATGGAGAGCAGCTACAGTCATTCCCCTGCATAAGGGAGGACCTTCCACAGACTCAGGCAATTACAGACCCAAACATCTGACCAGTTCATATGCAAAGCCATGGAAAGACATATCAAGGAACTAATCAATAAGGGCTTAGAAAACATCCAACGCAAGACACATCTCAGTTTGGATTCGTTAAGAGCAGGTCATGTTTACTCAACCTGGTGGACTTTTTTTTTTTTTTGCAAAGCTCACAGCACCAATGGATGAAGATAAAATGGTACATTCCACATACCCTGACAAGGCTAAAGGTGTACATACAGTCCCCACTCAGGTATAGTAGAAAAGCTAAATAAACTGGGAATTAACCTCAATGTCAGTCATTGGATTGGCAACTGGCTCACAGCTAGAATGCAGGAAATCAAAATAAGGGAAGTTTATCTCCATAAAGATAGCAGTCACCACTGGAGTCCCCCAGTGTTTTGTGCTGGGGCGTCTTATTTGGCATCTACTTCTCTGAAATAAAAAACAATACCAAAGGGTTCTGGCTGACTAACTTTGCAGAAGACTTCAAGCTAGGAGCAATCACTGAATCCCCAGATGATTTAGCCTTCCTGCAGTAAAGTTTGTTCTAAATAAATAACCGGTGCCAAAATCATGGACTGAAACTTAATGCTAAAAAAAGTGTATTATCATATCCTTTCGGAAGTCATATACTCCCAGGGAACTGACACATTGACCATATGCCATAGGAAATGACCCACATGTTTGGTATTTGGGAACTTATGTAGACAGTGACCTACCTTTTGACCAATGTGTCTATCTTCATAAGAAAGTCTTTCTATGTTCCGCAATTTATGAACAAAGGGATTGTGTCTAGATATAGGGATGTCATTGTCTACTTTTACTCAGCTCACATTAGGCCAGTTCATCTTTGCAGTGTTTATGTACTCACTTTTATCCTGTTACATGTTCCCTCCATTTTCACCAACCAATGAAACACATCCTTACCTAGGTTACTAATTGGATATGGCTGCTGTACTATACCTTCATATCTATTTAGGTTCGTACTACAGCAGCCTTGGCCTTCCCTGTGCTTTGCCATCAATATAGGTAGTTCATTAATTTACTTGTATAGTTGCTAGTTAATTGCATATTTTATACAATTCTGTGTTGGTGTTGTCTGCAGTGACATTACAGCATCACTGCATGTTTTTTTTTCTGTTCACTCATTCATAAACCATTCATGTTTCCTATATGTCTGCCCTATATCTGTGTGTATACATAGTTTGCTTTGTTATCTTTTTCGGTATTCTTAACTCTTTCTGATATGCCTCTCTCTTTCTACTTTCTGGAATCCTGGGTGTTGTGTAATTTATTTTGTATGTTCCTCTCTGTAACTGTTTATGTGTTCTTGATGTCTTTTAGGTTCTATCATTCTTGTGCCTGCCTTTTCTTACTTTCTACATTTTGGTTTCAGTTTTCAGCTTTCCTGTTTTCTGAGACTGTATTTCAGTAGGGAGGCAAACAATAGTGAGCCAAAGATGGAAGCCTTTTGCTAACCCTCAAATCAAAGGGTGAGAGGGTGGAGGAGGAGGAGGTGTAATTAGGCCAGGAGACCACCCACTGAGCATTACATGATAAATATGAGGCAAACCAGTCTTGGACTGTTCCAGAGGCTCCAAGCAATCTAAATGACTAGCACATTATACTAAGTCAAATGTTGATGAGAGGACAAGAAGGACAAAAACTTTATAATAACCTCATCCCTCACAAGTAAGAGATTATTTGAAGTCTAGTAACTGCTATCTCGGTACTGTGTCTAGCCCCAAAATCAAACTGGAAATCACTTAGCTGTGCAAACAGAACACCAGTTGAATTGAAACTACTTTCTCAAGAATTTTACCTAAAAATAGAAGATGCAAGATAGGACAGTCTTTGTCAAAATCATCAAGATCCTAGCCAGCCTTTTTAATGATTGGGATAATAAGTGCCTCTTTTAGACAAAAGGGAAATAGTCCAAACCTAAAAGAGGTAGTGATGATCTCATAGATCAGTGGTCCAACTAGAGATGCCCCACAAAACTAGACAGGCACAGGTCCAGAAGATAAATAGGATTATGTACACTGGAGATCAAAATGTAGAGATCAGCAAGGTTCTTTTTTTTAATTATTCTTGCAGACTTCATAAGTATACAGAAGGTCAATATAGCTTGTACAGGAGCAGTGTACTGTCTAGGAGTAACAAGTTGAAAACTTTATTGTGATATTGTTTTTCACTTTCCTCATTCGGACATCAGATGTTTATAATTTTTTCACCTTCATCATAATCAAACATTAAATGCGTATACACATGACTTCTTTTGTGGGAATATAAAGAGGCATAATGTTTATATATGTCTGAAAGCAGTAGGTTGAAATATGTTTTGGTATGCTCTTTTTTTTTTTTTTTTTCATTCTTTTCAGCTTTGTTCCATTCTGACAGATGGCGGCTGTCTTTTGGATTGGGGTGAGGAGGCATGCTGTGTAAGACAGAATCATCTTAAAATAAATATGACTGTGCCATTTGTGCCTTCACTTTTATCCCATTCACAGAAAGTGACTATTTCTTTGGGCAGTAGACAGACAGGTACTAGCCCCAGATATGATTTATGTATCATCGCAAATATTTGTTTTCTCAGTTTATTGTGAACGTCCTTCAAAACCTTTCTGAAAGACTTCCTAGACAAAATCTGGCCCTGTTTTTGCTCAACACCAAGATAAACTATATCCCTAAATGAGGACAAATGCCTATTCATACCTTATATCTCCTTACTCTCCCTTCTTCACTCAGTTCCTTACTTCTATCAAATTTCTCTCCCCTGGCTTTCTCTCTAAATATACCAAAAGCCTGATTTTCTCTCACTTTGCATTGCAATTCCTGTTTGTGGTATACTATCTTATCTTTAATTTCTCTATAAACTCGTTAAAATTTCTCTGTTAAATCATTCTCGTATAACATGTATATATTCTTAACCAATGTTTTCATATTATGGCTAATTTGGTATAATTATTTAAACTGTATTTGTTTTTTATATTATTTTTTAAGACTGTAAAATTATTATTCTTAATTTTTTTTTGTAATAATTTGGAGTGTTTCTCCCAGAGCCTCCACTGAAAATGTGTTCCTACCCAGTCAGACTTTCCCCAACTAGTTACTTTTGAGCATTAAGCCTTGGTTACAACTTATTTTTTCCTTGAAATAAAAAAAGGTTGAATTATTTTCTCATGAGTTTTGTTCTAGCCATCACTAGATGAAAATGTTTGGAAAAAGCTATAAAATGCACATCAGAGCATCTAAAACCCTTATGGCCTGTGGTGGCCTAGCCTCCTCCAGATCCCCAGCTTAATGCAGTTTTTTCCTCCAAGTGTAGTCTTAGTCAGTTAGGGTATGTTGAAAGGATGCAGGAAAAAGCAAAATTAAAAAATAAGACTGAATTTCTTTCCTCAAAGTGAAATTTTCAGGTCATTATTGGATCAATCGGGTTGTTTAAAAATCTTTGTGATATACCTCAGAGCATCTAGGATTCTATGAATTTTATTTTATTTACTTTTATATGTATTTGTTTTCCAGGGTAGAACACTAATCTCTGTAGATCTTTTTCAGACTCAGCCTGGGACCAGTGTCTTGTTAAGTGACCTGCTCAGAGTCGTACGGTTGGGTAATGGAGGCTGAGGGATCCAAACCTTGTACCATTGGACCAGAAGTAACAACTCATTAACTGCTTCTTAATCCTCTAAGCCAACTGCTAGACTAACATCATAACAACACAACATTTTGGGGGCCTTGCAGATCCCAGACCCGTAGCTTAATACAGCTATTTCCTCCACATTTATCAGAGTGCAGTCTTGCCTAGTTAGCATGTACTGAGTGAATGAGTGCAGGAAAAAATGAAAGAGTAAGACAAAACTGTGAAAAAAAGAAGAAATAAATCTTGGATGGTGTGGGTTGGCCAGGATGGTGGGGTCAGCAGGGCACTGAGTGATGTTTGTGGAGGGACACTGTGAAGTCTACAGCACCAATTCAGCTTAGGCTGGCTGTGAATGTTATTTGTGAAGCTGTGTTGTCAGAATTGCATAAAACCTAGACAGCTAGTTGGGTAATTCAGTGATTATTTTACCTGTATATAAAATGTATTATATGCAACAGTAGATTACACAGTCTAATTTACACAGCATTCCAAAGAACAACTTTGTCATGTTGTCAAGTATGGGGTGCAGCTCTGCTGGAATCATTATATGGCGGTGTAACTATAGAAATCACTATAGGTGATAGGAAGTGTGGGATCACTGTTAGTGTGACTGGCATGTGACCTACAGCCTAGTTATCTGGATTGTACACTTTTATTGTGTAGAACATTTGTCTGTCAAGGGATGATACGTACTTGCATAGTTACGGTCTCACATTATTGTACTGTCAAAACTTATGTAAAGCTTGTTGATCATTATTATCCTGTTGGATCTTCTAGAATGGTAGTGCTGCATACACGTCTGCCAGTACTGTGGCTTCTTTCAACTGCATAATGTATTATTTGTTATTATCATGTATCAACATTGCAGAAGTGTTTACTAGTGTTGTCAATACCATTCATGAACATGATCAAGGCTAGCATGTGTCGGTACTAAGGTGAAAGAAGTGTGGAAATGTAAAATAACATGTATATTGATCATGATAGGAAGAGTAAATTAATTTACAGCTTTTAATAGTTTAGCATATGAATGTTAGTTTAACTTACGAATGCTGCTCTTTCTTGTGCAAGCATTTCCATTTGTTTTTTGTTTCATGCTGAAATGTAACTGTTTTAATGAGAATGCTAATCTTTCACTACTAGACAGTATTGTGACAAATGGTTACTATTTTCCCATTTAGCCAAAACAGGGCAAAAAAGGATCTTAGCTTCAGAGTACATGTCATTATCTCCTCCTTCCACCTGTGATAACAAAATTATTAGCGGATTAAAATTTCATCAGCATCTATCTGCCTCTCTGTGTTTGGCTGCAGGAAATTATGGATTCACATTCACAGCTGTATCCTTTGAATATCTTGTTTGCCTTTGTCCCATGAACAGCTGTCTGCAGTCTTGACTAATGAGTATAAAATGGCATAAAAGGTATATATACAGTTTGGCAGACTGAACTAAGCATCCTGGTGTGAAGCATTACATCAATAAGAATATCCATCAGTATACATTAAATATAAACTAAAGAATATTGGCACAATGTAGGAGTTAATACTGCTGACTTGAGGTGGTAAAGCTGGCATTTCAGGAGCATGTATGTATGATGCATGCTTAAGCTGAGCATAAAGTAGCTACAAATTAAGTTGATTACATAAGCAAAAATGTTGCATTGCATCAGAGCAGCTTACTTTTCAACTTTAAATGATTGTAGCTGTTATGAAGCCTTGATGGTGTTAAATTTGCCTTATAAATTAAATAATGTGAATATAATGATAGCAATGCATGAACACTGAGTTGTATTAGTGCATGTTCCTTCATGGATATCTTTAGCTGGGGAGTCCGATAAATATATAGTAACCATTGTTGAAATAAAAGTCATAAAGGAGGTGGTAAACAGTGATGTTTTAAAAACATTAGAATAAACAGACAATTTGGTGTTGATGTTTGTGAAGCTGTGATACAAGAATAACAAAACTCAACAAATGACTTAGATAAGGCAGTGATTATTTACATATGTATTTTAGTACACGCAGCAGCAGATGAGACTTTGACAGAACACTGTCATATTGGGAAATTAAGGGAAATGGACTGAAGAGCAGGAGAAAGCAGCACTGCAGTTATCATGAATAAAAATGCAGTGCAGTCAGAGAGTGTACTGAACCCACAAATAAGATTATCATTTCTAAATATGATACATTGAGACTCATATCTGTTATGTTTTATCTGTGTTATCTGGAGCTTTTCTCCCCGGGCCTCCACTGAAAATGGACATATATCCAGTCGGACTATCCTGGTCAACAAATGTAAAATAAAAATAAATAAAAAAATAAAACTTAAGATGATTGAAGGCAATAATATTCTGATACTTGAGTCACACAATAAATGGCATTATCAACTAGCATATATAAGAAGTGGAAATAATGTTACTTGTAAAACTAGCAGTAAAGGATCAGTGACATGGATGCTGGTAAGCTCCCCTTTCCACTAAAAGGAGCTGTTATATTCTTACTACTACTATCTTTTGTATGAAAGTGTAGGAGTGTGAGCATGCATGTATGTATATGCTTACTCAAACACACACACACACACACACACACACACACACACACACACACACACACACACACACACACACACACACACACAGACACACACACACACACACAGGTATAAGTGTGAATGTATATTGTCTATCTATCTTTCTATCTATCGATCTATCTATCTATCTATCTATCTATCTATCTATCTATGTTTGCATGAATGATTGAGAGCTGCAGGAAAGAGATACAGAGATAGATTTATATAGACACATAAACATACTCAAAATATATATATGTATGTATAAATTTAGAGATACAAATATATATATATATATATATATATATATATATATATATATACATACATACATACACACACACACACACACACACACACACACACACACATATATATATATATATATATATATATATATATATATATATATATATTTATATAAATCATTGGATTAAAAAAATATATATATATATATATATATATATATATATATATATATATATATATATATATATATATATGTGTATATATATAAAATTATAGGATCATAGGAAGTTACTAGGCTAATGGCCCTAGGGCCCTTACAAGCCTAGCCAAGAGTACAGGGAGGTAATAACTTTTTTTTTCTGGAGACAATGCCCTTACGTATGAGATGAATAATATAGAATGCCCTTCTTACCACTGTGGAGACATGGTGGTCAAGGGTAAGGTTGCTGTCAACCTATGTGCCCAGGTCTCTCATCACTGAGTGTGTACTTAAGGTGTTGCTATTGATGTGGTAGTTAGCAGGGACATCCCTTTTATTGAAAGGAATGATAATACATTTTTTTCTGCATTGAGTGTAAAGCCATGACTTTGGCACCAATCATTTGTTTGTGCAAGACCATCTTGTAGGATGTTGACATCATCTAGAGATTCTATGACCACTCCCAGTTTGCAGTCATCAGCAAACTTTGTCAGCCACAGACCTTTAGTTTTTGCTTGTACTTTGGAGAAATAGATTCCAAACAGTAGAGGTTCCAGGACTGACCCCTGTGGAACATCACTGGTTACAGGTCTGCTGTTGGAGGGGGATTCCTCTACTTTGACTATATAGGTTCTTTCAGTGAGCCAGTTAGTGACCCATCTAATGATATAAGGGTTGATGCCTAGCTGGCTGAGTTTGTCAATGATGCCTGAGTGGAGGACAGTGTCAAATGCCTTGGGTAAGTGCAGTTAGGCTGTATGCACAGATTTCTCCTCATCCAGGACTGTCGCTAAGAAGTTCACCAAGTTTAACAGGCATGGTCTCCCTTTGACAAATCCAAACTGAGTACGGTAAATTGTTTGGAGATTACCTATATCTTTGTTGATAAGGTCCATGATGATTCACTCCATGGCCTTGCAGATAAGGCTAGTCAGGCTGATAGGTCTATAGTTCCTGAGGTCAGTGGAAGCACCACCTTTGTGCTGTTTTCCATTCAGCTGGTACGAAGCCGGTGCTTAGACTACGTTTGAAAAGAGTACTCAGTTGAGTTGCTAATTCATGTTGGAGTCCATGTAGGACGCAGCCTGGGATGATATCAGGTCCCATAGATGCTGTGTTTTTGGCCTTAGGAAGGGCATTTACAACCTACTCTTTAGAGATACAAGATAGCGGACAGGTGGTAGGGATGTCATGGGGTACAGGGGAGTGAAGTTTTTATAGAACCTGTCGGCCAACAGGTTAGCTATGTCCTCAGGCTCAGTATATGTGGTATCATTAACTACCAGTTCTGCACAAATCTGGACCTTTCCTTTTAGGTTACGGATGTAACTATAGAATACCTTGTGGTTTTCCTTTGTTGAGGAATTTGGACTTGTAGTTTGCTTTGGAGGACTTCACAAGAAGTCTTATTTGCTTGTTTAAGCTGAGGAGGGAGTGTTTCCATTTTAGGAGGGCTTGCTCCCTCTTACTCTTAGCAATTTCGTCCTCTTATTGTAAAGCCTGTTAATAGCAGTTGTCCAGTAAGCAGGTTTGCTGTTGCTTGAGGAGCTTGCTTTGGTCCTATCAGGTACAGCCGAGTCAGTGCAATTATAAAAGTGTTTGTATAAAGCTTTGGTGTAGAGCTCGGCATAGTTGCCAGTTCCGTCTGAGGGATGAGGTGCAGTGAAGCTATTTATACCATCCCATAAGAGGTTATAATCTGCTTTGGAGACATTTTTTAGTTTAGTTGCTGCTGGGTAGGATTAGGTGCGATAGTTGCTTCGAATAAGACTGATTTGTGGTGAGATCTCACCAGGGAGGGCCTCACAGTGGGGGTACTACAATGGTCCCCCATATTGGTAGGCACCAGATCTAGGATGTTGGCACCCCTCGTGGTTGTGTCAACCAGATGGTCCAGGGCACTGGAGTTAATGAAGTCAAGGAACCTTTGGTAAAATGAGTTTGGGCACAAATAATTTACCAGTCAATGGATGGGTAGTTAAAGTCACCCAAAACCATGGTGTTTGGATGCATCTTAAGAGACTCAAGTAGATACAAATAGGCAGAGTAGGTGTCCTGATTCATGGAAGGGGTCCTGTAGTTGGCAGTGACTTGAACAGGTATCCTACCAACAGTTAATTGCACCTGAAGTGTCTCCAGGGAGTCATAATGTTTAACCATTCTGGAGGTGTATTTATCTTTAATAAATATTGATATACCGCCTCCTTTAGTTTTCTCTCCTTCAGTTTGAGGTCTGAACATGTGGAAGGAGGTATTGTATAGGATATGTATTTATATATGTGTATATATATATATATATATATATATATATATATATATATATATATATATATATATATGGATCTATGTTGATAGAAAGTACGTTTCAGTGAAACGTACATGAGCGAACTCTCTTTCATGAAAGTGCATTTTATCGAAAATGCACTTTCGAAAAAAAAAAAAAAAACACGCCAAAGAACCTAAACAAATAAAAAACTACTCATGTTTATGAAGGGGCAAGCCCCTGCACTATGGGGGCTAAGCCCCCCACACCCCCCTACTTTAATATGCTCACTCAGAGATTGCACTACAGTGGGGAAAAGGCAATATTCCCTTATCCCCGCTGTACCACGATCTAAGCAACAGTTTGCTTAGTTGTACTAAATCTACATGCAAATTGTGTGTTTTTTTTTGCGAAAGTGCATTTTTGATAAAATGCACTTTTGCAAAAGTGAGTTCACTCATGTATATTTTGCTGAAACGTACTTTCAATGTTCAGACCAGGACCCATATATATATATATATATATATATATATATATAAGTCCACTTTTAAATGTTGAAGTTCCGAAATCTCGACTTTTAAACAAACGTACCCAAAACATCGAGATTTCAGAATCTCGACATTTAAAACTGGGTTAAAAAAAAAAGAGAGAGACTTGAAATAAAGTGTTTGCAGGGGGGCAAATCCCCCTGTGCCACCCACACCCCCCTACTTAAATATACCAACTCTGAGATCGCTCTACAGTGAAGAGAACGGTAATGCTCCTGTTGCACTTACCTTTCTCTTCACTGTAGTACGATCTCTGAGTTGGTATATTTAAGTAGGTGGGTGTGTGGGGGGTGCAGGGAGGCTTGCCTCCCTGCAGTTTGTTTTTCTTTATTTTTGTTTTTTTTAACCCAGTTTTAAATGTTGAGATTCTGAAATCTCGATGTTTTGGGTACATTTCAGAATTTCGACATTTAAAAGTGGACCTATATATATATATATATATATATATATATATATATATATATATATATATAGGTTACCATTGGATGATCGAAAAGCCAAAATGTCGACATTCATATGGCTAAGACCATATTATCGACATTCGGAATTTCAAACAGCCAAAAAAAAAAACAAAATAAAAACACTACAAATGTCTAACACATTGCTAGCAGGGGGGCAAGCCCAGCCGCAACCCCCGTGGGGGGTTCTACCCCCCCTACCCCCCGTAACTTAAATATACCAACTCCGAGATCGCACCACAGTATAGGAATGGAAATCTTTCCATTCTGCACTGTACTGAGATGGCGGTTCTGCATTGTTGACATTGCAAATGTCGATCATATGGTCTCGACAATATGAATGTCGGCATTTTGCACTGTCAACAATGTGAAGGGGACCCATATATATATATATATATATATATATATATATATATATATATATATATATATATATATACACACACACCACACACACACATAACACATACTGACACACATGCATTTCTATATTTATGTTATTTATTTCCTTTCTGGCAACTGGGAAGTAATCTGGTCAGCACAACAGTTTCTGCAAATGAAGGAGAATGGCAGTAGTAACAGTCAAGTATACTACTAAATCAGTTATGTGCATTGTATGCATAGTTTCAATAAAATACATGCATAATCAGATATGCAGAATATACAGATCTGATAGACATTTAAGAAAGCCTTGAATTGCAAGAATGTCAGTAAGGCATGTTGAAGCCATGTTTTAAAACATATAAAGATAAACTCAATTTATATGTATAAATATGAACACACAGAAATAATAGCTTCTGTAACTTAGAAATGCAGGATCGTCAATAGCATGAGACCTCGGTTGCAGCACTTATAGTCATCTTTCCTTGTTTAGTAGAAAGAAATGTACTCCTGCAATGAATTACGTGCTGTGATATACTAGGAACAGAACTGAAAAGACTGCACTTGCAACAACTTTCAAAATCTAATCAGTGTAAACTGTACTGCAGTCAAACATTTGGGAAAGGTGTGAATGCTCAACATATTTTGCTGCAATGCATGGAAGAAAAAAGTAAGAAAAGAAATTTAGTAGGATGGAATCATCATTAGACAAATAGTGTACAATTTTTTAACACCTTTATTGAATTATCACTCAAGACATAGGCAAATATACATTTATATAAAAGAAAACACATTAACATGTTCACACTTACAAACATTATATATCACATACATTTTTCTACAATTATCAGCAATCTAATATTACATTAATTGCTCAGTTCCTGCCATCCTTTAAATCTCACTATGCCTCCAAAATGTTATTTTGCATGTATTGTTTCCATAATTTCCATTTTTTCTATTTAATTTTCTCCTACCCTTTTCTAAAGATCATACTTCTATTTTTTTTACCTGTTACAATATTCAGTACTTCAAATACTGTTTAGACTTTGATTTCCATTTGCTAGTATTAAAATTAATTGTAGCAGTTACCTTCCCTCTCATCCTTCAAAACCATTCTGAAAGACTTCCTAGTCAAAAGCTGGCTCTGTTTTTGCTGAAGACCAGGAAAACTATATCCCTAAATGTGGACAAATACCTATTCAAATGTAACATCTCCTTATTCTCCCTTCTTCACTCAGTTCCTTACATCTATCAGTTTCTCTCCTGTGGCTTTCTTGCTAAACATACCATAAGCTTGTTTTTTTCTCACTTTGTATTGTAATTTATGTTTGTATTATACTAACTTAACGTTTCATTTCTCTATAAACTGGTTAAAATTTCTCTAACTATTAAATCATTGTCATATAACTTGTATCTACTCTTAACCAATGTTTTCATATTATGACTAATTTGGTATAAATATTTAAACTGTATTTGTTTTTTATATTATTTTTAAAGACTGTAAAATTATTCTTCTTAAAATGTTTTGTAATACTTTGCATTGTTTCTCCCCGAGCCTCCACTGAAAATGTACTCCTACCCAGTTGGATTTTCCCAATAATCAAGTGTCAACAAATAAATAAATAATTGCTTTTTTGGTAGCCACCAGAATTAAACGTTACACACCTTAGTATGTCTAGGCAACTCAGACTCTGTATCCCTGCTCAAAAATAAAAATCATTTACTTAGTTACACCCATTTGCTCACCCAATATTCCTGACAGAGTACTATGTAAGAAATTGTTATAGTCTGCCAGTTCATTACACTCCCAAAACATATGTTCCCAGTTTCCTCTTTCTTCCCCATTATACTTCCAACATTTGTCATCTACCTGAGGAAAAAAGTGTTTGGAGTATACTTGTGGTATAAAAGTGCCTATGCAAACACTTCCCAAGCAAAAAGTCTAAATCTCCTAGACTTTGTTGCATATTTGGGAGCCATAAGTATGTTCTCCCATTGTTTCCTTGTGAATTGCTTATCCAAACTCTCTTCCCAATCTTTTATAACCTCCTGTAATTGGTTCCTATAGTTATCATGCAATATTTTATATGCTCTTCTAATTATACCTTTTTAAAGGAAAACCCCACCTTTTACTACAGTTGAACTCAACCCATAGGATGCTTTTCTCCCTACAATATGGTTCCAGTCTTGTATAGGTACCAGAACCCACTAATACTTTATAAAAATTTCATTTCCTTGCCATGGAATCAAAGAAAGGGAAAGCCAACACACTTTTTTAAAGCTTAACTTCTCACATATTTTGCAGAGAAATTTGTCTCCACCTGTATGACATACCACAGACCCAGATAAATCTGTAGTTTACCCTGTCAGGTACTGCTGACAATCTTATACAGCTAATTAGCCCAGCTGATATCGGGAGCTCAGCAGCTGGTATAAAAGAAAGAGAGGTATGAAACTGTCTTCTACTGTCTTTATTGCAGAGAGGAATAGAAATTACAGTTGTGTAAAATCTTATCATAACAGTAGACATCATTCTCTTCAATGTTGCATTATTCTTCACTGAAGGGAGAGTACAAGAGCTAAGAAGCAGATTGGGAGAAGGAAGGTACAGAAGAGCCCTCTACAAACCCATGCAGAATACCCCTGGCAAAACCTGCCCTGGTCCTGGAAACAACATCCAATTTGCAATGCTTAGTAAAAGTATAAACAGAGGACAAAGTAGCAACTTCAAAAATGGAACTGGTGTCCAAACCCTTGAAAAAGGTAACTGACCTAGTAGAATGTGCCTTTACAGAAGAAGAAAGACATTTTCCATGAAAGGAATAACAGAAGGAAATGGCCTTAGAGATCCAGGAGGAGATGGTTTGCTTGGAAAAAGCTAAACCCAAATTCCTGGGATGAAAAGAAACAAAAAATTGCTCAGCTTTGTGAATAACATTTGTTTTATCCAAATAATATCTGAGCTGTCTATGAAAATCCAAGGTGTGGGGAACCTTCTCAATGACAGACTGCAGAGAAGGTACAAAGGAAGGAAAGGGAATAGACTGATTAAGGGGCAACTCATTATTCATTCTGGGCATAAAAGAAGGATTAATAAGAAGAGACACCATATATATGTAAAAGATTAAAAAAGGAGGAATGGCAATAGGAGCCACTCTCTTGCCAAAGTAAAAGCCAACAGCAGAACGTTTTTCCAAGTACAAAGTTGCAAGAAAGCGGAACTAGCAGGTTCAAAAGGAGCCTGAATCAATTTTTGAAGAGCAAAACTGAGGTTCCAATAAGGAGGAATAGGCTTTCTTGGGGGGCTAGTATGAAAGGTGTCTTTCAGAAACTGCTTGACCTCAAACTGAAAGAGCAAAGGAGGGTTCAGGGCAGACAAGCAGAGATAGCTGACAGTTGAGTTTTAAATGAAGCATATGCCAATCCAGCATGGAACAGATCATACAAAAAGAAAACAAGAGGAACCCCTACTGAGAAGGGATCCTGATGGTGAGAGAGGCACCAATCAGAAAATCTTTTCCATTTATAGGATCTTAGGAAGTTACTAGGCTATTGGCCCTGAGGCTCTTAGAAGCCTAGCCAGGAATTTAGCCCATGTTGCAAGTCAGCACCCTATGCCACTGTCCAGCAGGGACACAGGTAAAATCTCAGGGGTGTATTTTTAATTCCCCATCCAGTTATGCAGGTTGTGCTTAAAAAGGGTTAATAATGTACTCTGCTTGGCATGGCGAGGGAATCTATTTCACAAAAGGGGAGTCTATGAGACACAAATCTGTCCCACCAATTCCAATTGATGTTACAGACCAGGTTGAGGTTACACATGCGGGTTACTTGAGTGGAGCTTCCGTTGCGGATATGCAGCAGTCCCATTAGGGCGGGGTCTGAGATTTCTTTGTATGCTAGACAGAGGTCACCTCTGAGGAGTCTGTAGGAGACTGAGTAGAGGGACACGGCCTTTTGCCTATCTGTGTAGGGTAGATGTTTGAGCCCCTAGATTCTCATGGTGAGGAACCTCTGTGGTCTCTCCAGCTGCTGCATGTGCTTTGTGAGGTACATGCCGAAAGGGGCACTGTACTCTATAATGGGTCTTATAAGGGAAAAATGCAGGGATGTTATGACCACCTTGTCCCTGGATGAGATACCCTTACTAATATTATTACATAGGTTCATAGTACTAGGCTAACTACCCTTGTGGGCCATTTCAAGCCTAGCCAATTACCCCATGTGAGAATCAAACCCTGCACTTTGTGTCTGTAAGGTAAACACCTTAACCATTATGCCCATACTCCCATAAATAAACAGCCCTTGCAGGTTTTGAACCCAGGACCCTGCCCACTACAGTCACATCAGTAAACCACTAAGCCATGTAGAAAGCTTTCTGTACAATGGAGGCAATATGGAAGTCAGTTTGCTATCAACCTGGGGCCCAGGTCCCTCATGACTGATTGTGTGCTTAGGACCCTATTATCAATGTGATAATTTGTGGGAATGTCACTCTCCCCAAAGGGGATGCTGATACATTTTTTGGCATTCAGTTTGAGGCCATATTTCTGGCACCAGTCATTTGTTTGGGTGAGACCCTCTTGGAGGATGTCCATAGCACTAGGGGAATTGATGATGGCACCCAGCTTGCAGTCATCTGCAAACATGATCAGCCATATCCCATTGCTTTTGGCCTGCACCTTAGAAAAGTATATCCCAAACAGCAGGGTCCTCAAGACCGATCCCTTGAGTACACTGCTTGTTATGGGTCTACTGCTTGAGTTGGCTTCCCCTATTTTGACAAGGTGGGTTCTATCAGTGAGCCAGTTTACTACCCATCTGGTAACATATGGATTAGACATATATATAATTCTGATTTTGTGGTAGTGGGTTTCTTGGCCTCCTGCATAACCCAAAGCATATCCTCAGAAAAGAGATACTTAAAAGGGATGAAAACCCTATCACCCACAGTGTCATTTCAAGAATGGACAGGTGAGTATGGATAAGAGATCCCTTGTCTTGTGTGAGAAGGTCCACCCAATGAGGTAACTTTCTGTAATTGCCCCTAGCCAGATGAAGAAGAAAGGGGAACCAGTGCTGTCTGGGCCAAAAAGGGGGTCAACAACAAGATTTAGAGTGAGTCCTGCTTGATCTTGTGCAGAACTCTTGGAAGCAGAGGAAGGAAAGGAAAGGCATACAGAAACATTCCCTTCATAGGAAAAGAGAGGGTATCTGCTTTCCAAGCCAGAGGACTTGGTACACTCAAACAGAATAGAGGAAGTTGTCTGTTCAGAGGGGAGGCAAAAAGATCTACCTGCGGAATACCCCACCAATGGACTATGTCCAGAAACACTTCTTTGTGAAGCATCCATTTGTGAGCCTGTGTTCTGGATCTTCTTAGAGAATCTGCCACTGGATTGTGCTCTGAAGGAATGTAAACTGCATGAAGAATCACTTGATAACTAATAGCCAAATTCCAGGCCTAAAGAGCTAGCCTGCAAAGTATATAAGACCTTCTCACCCCTTCTTGTTGATAAACCACATCACCATGGTATTGCTCGTGAAGATTTTCAGGAGACTAGGGAGAAAAAGAGAATGAAAGGCCTGTAAAACCAGAAGCAGAGCCCTCACCTGTTTTACATTGATATAGTCTAACTTCTGATGAAAAGGCCAAGACTCTGAACTTTCAGACGGCCACAAGAAGCACCCCAACCCAGGTCTGAGGTATTTGTGAACAGTTCTTGGGAAGGAACTGGAGCCTGAAAGGGCAGTCCTGGACTGAGATAAATTTACTGAATTCACCACTGAAGCATGAGTTTGAGACAAGGAAGCAAAGGAACAGGGAACTCAAGGAGTGGTAGTGTTGAAGACACACCAATATGAGGTACCATTGAAACTTCCTCATATGGGGCCAGGCAAGAGGAAGCATGGGAATGGTATAGACCATAAACCCTAGAATCCTGAGAAATTCCTTGACCAGGAGATAGGACAGAGAAGGAAGAGACTGGAAGAAGGTTGTCAGAGACAAAAACCTTGGGAGCAGGAAGAGAAGCCAACTTGGGAATGGTCTGAATTCTGCAACTAAGAAAAATATGATCTTAGGAGAGTGTAAGCACTGACTTCCTGAGATTTATGGTGAACCACAGTCTTTATAAAAGACAAGTAGTAAAGTGAAGATCTTGTAGAAGACTGCTGGGAGAAGGAGTCTGAATAAGCAGGTCATTTAAATAAGGGAAAATCTGTATCCCTTGAAGCCTACAAAAGGCAACGATAGGAGTGAGGTACTTGGTGAATACCCTTGGGGTAGTAGAAAGGCCAAAGAGCAAAGTAGAGAACTGAAAATGAGAGGAAGAAATAGAGAAATAACAAAAAATCGTCTTCAGTGAGTGAGTAAGGATTGAAGATCCTTGAGGTCCAGAGAGAACCAGAAGGCCAGGGGAAAAGAAAAAGAAACAAAGTCTGAAGAGACAACATCCTGAAAGAAGGGACTTTGAGAAAAGTATTGAGATGTGAGAGGTCCAGAACTGGTCTCCAAGTTCCCTATTTCCAAGGAACCAAAAACATCCTGGAGTAAAAAATGCTTCACAGTTGGGTGGTGGAACAGGTTGAATACAGCCTTGATCCAAAAGGGACTGCAAAGCCTCTGAGAAAAGAAAGAAAAAGTTGGTCTGTAGGGGGCTGAGAAATGCCTGCAAAGGGGGAAAGAGATTTCCATATCATGAAATACCCCTGACAAGTAATAGAGAGCACCCAAGAATTTGTGATCAGAAAAATTTAGTAGCAGTAAGCATTGTTAATATAATTGGTAAAATAGTTGTGCACATCATTTCACATGAGATTATTATAGAACTGCTTGGTAGACAGTAGCCTGGGGAAACCATGAAAAGGGAAAAAAAAAACACAGATGACAAACAAATGTCGAAGAATGCATGAGCAAGGAAATATCACAGATAATGTAATATGGTACGATCAACTGTGGGGAAGTGGGTTGAAAATGGAATGGACATTGCAGGAAGGAAATGTTTTGTGTATTAACCACATCACCACTGCAATTATGTCTGGGGAAAAACATTACAGAAAAGTCTAACATGCAGTGAAAAGCTATGAATTTCTTTGGACAATTACTGAACCCCACAGCCAGCATATCTAATAACAGACTGAAGAAGAATAACACAGAAACATTATTGTGATTGTTGTGATGTGTACTGAAAAAAGGATTTGAGGTATAGGGGCACAGGATCATTCAAAGTTGCTATGCATACAGTCCAGGAGACAATTTGGGAGTCTACACCAAATTCTCGATAGCCCCAAAGAACTGCCTGGTTAAGTGACTTGCTGAAGATCATATACTAAGAAAATGAAGCCAAAAAGATTCAAACCATGTATGCTTAGCAATGGAAGCAGATTTTTTTGCCCTCTGCACTTCAGTTAGTGGAACAGGAATGGGTTGCTGAATGTCTCAATTCACTGATGGTTGTAACCTTTAAAATTGCAGTTTCCTGCAAAAATACACATTAATTTCTAAGTAATACCTGTGGCTTTGCCTAGGAGCTAGTTTTGTTGAAGAGAGATTGTGTTGTACATTAAGAAATCAGACGATGAGCAGAATAGCATTTAAAGAGAAAACATAATGCTATAAGACATCTGTGCCACAATCCAAAGATAAGGAATAGAATAATAATATTTGGTGTTAGAATTACACAACAACATAGTACGGAAAAAAGAACATAACATTAGTTATAAAACAAATGCACGTGATTTGTGGGAGAAAGATTTCAGCCTGGTTTGATCTAGCTAGAAGCATTCCTGCAATGCTGTGTTATTTTGATTTGATAATTTGACTGGTTTCTGTTTCTCTGCCTTTAGCCAGTGTTTTAAACCAGTTTGTACTTGTTTGCCTAAAGCGGTTCAAAGCTGCAGTGAGATATGCCTTCTGCCATTGCTCTCCTGTGATATTGGAAAAAAGTGCTTATTTTCAACTGTTTTCTGCACTTCTGTTTTACTGCATATTTAATCTGTGCAACTGTTTTTAGACCCCACCCTCCTACCCAGCCGCTGTTGTGGTCTTAAACCTTGGTGGCTTTGAGTTGCCTGCCTCTAGTATAAAGTTGATACTGGAGACTCCCCCCAGTCACATTACATCAGTTCATTCTAATGTTTATAGTGAGAACTTTGTAAAGGCCCACCCCTTTAGCTTTTCAACCTTGAATTATCTTATTATCTTCTGTCTCCTCATTTTCTACTAAAACAAAAAAATATATATACCTCTTCCTACTTCATTTTGCTGCTTGTGCTTAGGAGTTCAACCGCATTTAGTTTGCCATATTTATTACTGTTTGTTGGTAGCCTCATTAAACTGATGACAGTATTCTACTGAATTGCTGCTTTATTTGTGCTGTCTGTTACTGTTGTGATTGTGAGCTACTGTTTTAAAGCAACCTACTGATTAACTATATTTCATTGCTATCTACTGCAATTAATTTTTGTTTAACTGCATTTTACTGCATTTCCTTGCTGTTTAACTGCATTTTTTCATACTGCGAGTCCTGTTCTTTTGACTATAAGTGACTTATCTGTGCCTCATTGTGAGTTTTTTTTTTACTGTGTTCTTAACCTTAAAATTGAGTAGCATAGTCTAGATACAGGTCTGCTGTATCCTGAGCTTCAGCTGCATGGCTTTTAACCCTTGTTGAGGTATTCCAGTTACAAATTTTCCCTTAGTAGCACTTGTGTTATTATCAGGTAGTACTACTCTTAGACCTTCCTCACTTTACCCTCTTGAATTCTTGGGTAGGCTTGTAAGGGCCTCAGGGCCAATAGCCTAGTAACTTCCTATGACCCTGTGATCCCATGATAAAGAATTTCCTACAATATTCAGCGTTGCACCTCCAAAAAATAAATAAATAGGGACTGGAGGATAAAATAATGTGTCACTATCAAGTAATCAGGTTTGTAGAAGAGTGATTCTTCCTGTACTTTGACAAATCACTATATAAGCAGAATATCAACAACAAAATAAAGATAAACAATATAATGCCTGAAGACATTTATGGTATCTCAAAAAAAAAAAAAAAAGTTACCCAAAGATAAGAAATAGAAAGCTGTTCATATCTTGTTGTAGACTTACATACTAAGGGGGAAAAAAAGGACATAACGTTACTTATAAAATAAATGAAAATAAAGCATTTCTACAACTACAACATTCAGCAATATATATATATATATATATATATATATATATATATATATATATATATATATATATACATACACACACACACGCACACTCATGGATAAACGAATGAATGAATGAATGAATGAATGAAAATAAAAATCTTTCCACTTCTGGCACTGGGGAATTTCCTTTCCAGTAGCGGTTTTCACTTAGACGTGAAACTGCAGTGACCATGTTGATACCTCAGGAAAAGTGTTGGGGGGGAGGGAACATACACTTTGAACAAAGGCCTGCAGTTTAGCTACATTTTTGGTTGCAGTTGTATAACTCCTCAGTATACTATAAAGCAAGCTCTGAGACGCACACAAATGAGGAACATTCAAGAAATAAAAGTAGCAGTCCTGTTACAGAAGGTATACAAGATGACAGTGACTGCTGACACTAATCCCATTATATATCTATGGCATGGGAATACACCACTACTTCCTTTTGTCTAGCATGACTCATATAAAGCAGACTTGAAGTGGAATATGGGAAAGAGAAAGGCTTGAAGAAAAACAAAATCAATTTGATATGTTAAGCCCCACTGGAAGCCACTTTGTGGGAAAACATATTAAAATTCTACAAGAAGTGCTTGGAGTAGTTTTGAAGTGTTAAAATATCTCAGAAAACAAAGACAGAGTGAACAAAATATATGTATTTTTTTAGTTTTATGGTTTTTCCACTAATATCATGTAAGAATTGATATACTGGATGACACTGGAATTAACTAGAAACAACTGAAAGGAGACCGGAATGAATATCTTTATTTGTTAATTACCCAAACTTTTGCTAAACAGGTGCCAGTCTCTCCTCACACAGTAATGCTTGCAAACTGTAGTTTGGTTAAGAATGCTTTATTATTTATAGTGAAGATCAACAATATCCAAATAGCATAATATTCTGGAATGCTGGATAACAGTAACAGTGCTGATAAATATGTCCAAAGGTTCTGCACATATATTCTGATTCTCCTGAATAATATAGGCTGAAACAGTCTTTTCCTCCTGAATAATGCTAGATATTTGACTTTGGTACTCAGGCTTGAGTGTCACTAATGCATATTAGTCCACAAACTAATTTAACTGACTCATCTGCCCATGGGTGAAGTATTTCCTAATAATAACAAAAACTCTGTAATGTTTTGCACCCCTCTTTAGCCTTGGTTTTCAAGCATTGTCTTGCATGTGCCTCACAGTTCCTAACTGTTTAGTCTTTATCTAGCATTCCATTGCAAGTACACATATCTTTCCCTTGAGAAATTAACATTCTGTAGGTTTCCCTTGAGAACTGTTATTTTTGCACATCTCATGCTTAGCCAGCAAGGTTAACTTTTCCTTTCTACTGAACTATCTTTCCCCTGAAACTGAATGCATACTTGAAAACACAAGTCTGACTATATTTTCAGGCCTATTATTCTACCTTATGCCTAACAACTACTTTAAGTCTAACAGCCTCCCCAAGGTCTCTGACGAAAGTTTACAGGGACCGTCTTATGTAGTTACCTTGTATTTGTATTACTAACTACTGTAATCTGGTTTGAATATACAGGCTTTGTACCACCTCACTCATAATCTGCAGATGTGTCCAGAGAGATATTGATGCCCTTTATGGTCTCAAAGGTACTATTAGCTCCAAATAGCTTTAACAGTTCCATATGCAGGAAATATACTTGTTCCAGTCATTACTTCATTACCTGGATCCATAGTCTTCAGAATCTTTAAGCCTAAGTTGTGAAGCATGTGTGATGTATCTAAAACCTGCACATTATTCTGAAAATCAGTGTCTTTTAATGTTGTGGTTTTTAAAACTGATAAAGCCAGATAATTTATTCAACCCTGCTGTTTCAGAAACTGCATGAAGAAAATGCCATACACATCCTCAACTTGTCTTTGTGAGTCTTTAGTCAAGTTAGACAGCTTACAAACTGTTAACCCTGCTTATTTTTTCCTATTGCTGTATTCTGTAATGGTAAAATGACACTGACTATTGCCTGTGTTTTCTACCTTATGAACTGCTCCCTTATTGTACCATGATATCTCTCTTGTAGCAAATGAAACCTTTCTCTGTTGTCCATGGTTTCAAATCCTCAAACATTGTACTGTCTAGTCCATTTAGTCCATCTAGTCTAGGCCATTAGGATGGCACAGTGGTGTAGCGGTAGCATTGTCGCCTCACAGCAAGAGGCTCTCCGGTTTGATTCTCGGCTGGGGTGCCTTCTGTCTGGAGTCTGCATGTCCTCCCTGCATTCATGTGGGTTTCCTCCGGGTGCTCCGGTTTCCTCCCACATTACGAAGACATGCATCTGGAGCCATTCTCCACGGGCCTCCGCTGAAAACTGGCTTCAATCCAAATCGTACTTTCCCGGTTAACAAATGTTAAATAAATAAAATAAATAAATAAATAAACATTTCCTTTTTTATTATATAGCCTACCAAGCATGATGGCTATCTTCTGAAGGCTAACCGAAAACAGCACTAGAGAGATACCATTATAACTGGTCTTGAAGCATAATTACCCTATATATTTTTATTCACTTGTGTCTGTACATTTTCAGCTAGTTTTGTTAATAATTCTATTTACCTTTTTAATTTTTGCATGCTGTAATAGATGTCTGCCTTTTAAATTTGTGTCTTAAACATCCCGTAAATATTTATGCGCTATAATAATTTACTAAAGCCTATGCTTTCCGTATTTCAGATCTATATCTCTGCATACTCTGTCAGTGTCCTTTTAACTTTCTGTCTAAAGTACAATAATTATGTAAAGTGTACTGTAATCTGTAAATTAATTAACAAATTAGGCCTGCTCTGTTATGCCTTGAGTATATTGAATATCTATTACTAATATCCTTTAGATAACTTATTTAATTTAATAATCCTGATACTAATAATTCTGTCACTTTACTCTTAAAACTAATAACTGAATAGTGTGATGTGAGATGTAGTAATACTTTTTACAAATAATTCTGTCACTTTACCCTTAAAACTAATCATTGAATCATGAGACGTGTGATGTAATTGCATGTTGTAACTGTGTATGAATGTTACATTATGAAATCTGACTGAAAGGTACTATACTGAACTCATAACTGGGTATGAATGTTATATTCTGAAACTTGATTGAAATTGACATAATGTTGTTAGAAATGTATAGCTGCGTATTAATGTTATATTCTGAAATTTGACAGAAATGTACTCTAGTGAACACAAGTAACTCAATATGAATGTCATATTCTGAACCTTGACTAAAATTTACATTTGAGTGATACATATTCATACTGAACATCTAAAATAGCTGATTATATTCTGGAAACTAACTAAACTAATACTAAAGGAATACCTTTTTACAGTGTTACCCAGATACAGATAAACACATAACTGAAATCTGGTAAATGTTATATTCTAGAAAATAAACTATTAGTATCTTTTTTCTGTCAGTATTGTCTGAACAGAGATAAAAACATTAACTGAAAACTAGTACTGTTATACAACTGTCTGAAAACATGAGAACATTTAAACAAACATTGAAGAAATAATTGAAAACACATTTATGTATTTAAACTGAATATAACTAAAAACATATTTATGTAGATAGTTGACTTGTACACCACAGCTTTTGTCATTTTAGTCATTACTCTGCATAGTCCCAGTCACTGCTGAGGTTTTCATGTGTCCTTTTCTGTGTCCCTTTTTTGTGTAGGCCTTCCAAATCCCCCTTTTCATCTCATGTGCAAGGCTGCATGACTGATGATCTTGATTGTATTTAAAATAAATTGAAAAATCAACCTGGAAATTATTTCTGTTGCAAAGCACAAAAAAAAAAAAAAAAAAAGTATCAGATCCTTAAAATACAATTTGCAGCTTTAACGATTATAAACTGATAGAATTGCTTGTTGCCTTGACTTTATTTACATTTTCTGCATGAAATAAACATATACTGCTAATACATTCTTGTAAGTCTGCAACCTAACTGATACTGCACTATAGTGAACTAAGCCAATGTTACTAATAAATGCATTGCTTGTTGCCCTAACTTTATTTACATTTTTTCTGCATGAAGTAAACAAACTATTGTAAGTATGTAAGCAAACTGATAATGTACTATAGTGAACTAATGTTACTAATAAATACATTCCTGCAAGTCTGTAACTGAACTGATATAGTACTACAGTGAAATGTTAAGGCTGTAGCTTTATTATCAAGTTAAATGGAAATCTCAATGTGCATGTCCTCCCTGTGGTCGTGTGGGTTTCCGGGTGCTCCGGTTTCCTCCCACATCCCAAAGACATGCTGTAGGTGGATTGGTTACTCTAAATTGGCCCTAGGCATGAGTGTGTGTGTGTGTGTGTGTGTGTGTGTGTGTGTGTGTGTGTGTGTGTGTGTGTGTGTGTGTATGTTTGCGTGTGTGTGTGTGTGTGTGTGTGTGTGCCTACCATGGAAGGTTGGGGCTGGCAACTTGACACTGTAAAACTCCACTGCCAGTCATGAGCAGACAGGTGATCCTTTGTGGTGACCCCTAACCAGGAAAAAAACTGAAAGAAGAAGAAGAAGTGGCATTGTTTTTTCTTGTCATAACCTCAAATGAAACTAAAGTAGTAATCTAACACTCTGTTAATATTTCAAATTTTTTTTGCATTTCTGCACCTCTATAAAATTAATCTTAACTGTTGAACTTTCTATGTTTACTCTGTGACCCTCAGGTCCTAACATACTGTTCTGTGTAAATCTCCACTCATTGTCTTAACATAGCTGTTTCTTTTGCTGATGTCATTTATTTTTTTACTAATACTGAATGCCGCTAGGGTTTATCATTACTGTCTACAATGTTCTTGGATAAATAGTAAGAACTGTAACTGCATAAACTGTCACTAAGAATATTAAATTGCTCTTTACCTTACTGTTTTATGGCATATAGTACTGTCTTTAATTTAGCTTGCTGAGCTGGCCTCTAATCTGATCTGGTATACTTGGTAAACCGCAATTTCTGCATGAAATATATACAGTCTTAAACTGTTTACATATACACATTTATTACTAGAGTTGAACTGATTAGTTCTGGAAGTTTACTTGTCTGTCCTTTAAACAAGTATGTGAAGTTTCTTTATATAGTGTACACATTTATTACTAGAGTTGAACTGATCTGATTCTGGAACTTTACTTGTTTGTCCTTTATGCAAGTGAAACATAATAGTTGAATCTGTGGCTTTAGTGACACATAATATTTATGATGAACTCTTTTCTTGCATGGGATCTGAACTCTTGACTGCACTGTCACTTCTAAAATGTAGCATTGACTTTAAATTTTATATTCTGTAAACTAGCAAAACATTATTTAATATCTGTGAATGTTTTTTTTTGTCTCTGTATCAATATATTTTTATGCATTGCAACAATTTACTACCATAATACAAAGGTCTTAACAATGTCTGCTAAACAAAACAATAACATAAAAAATTAATTTAACAAATCAGTAACTATAAACCCTTTATGCTGCAAATTAACTTGACTGTCATTTCTGGTATAACTTACACAATATAAATGAGTACTGTTGCCTTTTTTTTTCACACTGTCCACTCCCAATATGTCTTTTTGAGCACTTCAGTCGTCTCAGCTGAACTGGAATTTATTTTATCTTTAACCCATAAATCTATGTGTTCCTGTTGTAACCAGTTATTCAAATTCTGCACATTTGCACAACTTACTGCATGCAATTTTTTAGAAGTATTATCTGTGTGCACTACTGTGCATTCTGTACATTTTTTATTTTTTCTCAAAATCTTGTTACTAAACAGTAAAACAACATATAACTCTTATTTTGAACTGTTAACTGCTGTAATCTTTGACCCTTTAACTAATAACAAAACTGCATTTGTGTCCTCCAGTAGAGGTACATTTGTAACTGAAATTGATTTGTCTGTATTAATCAGTACATTTTTCCATAATTTCTTTTCTGTAAACAATGAAATATTGTAATTTCTTTCAACTTTAAACAATGACAGATAAATAATCTGGTTTGGTGCTGGACTGCTGCACCCTTTTTAGATAAGCTGAAAATCCTTTTTCATAGAACTAGCAACAACAGTGACTTGAGCTATGGTATGTATTTCTTCTTTATGTTTCCCTGAAACACTAGTAATAACATTGACTTGAGGTAGGGTATGCATTTCTTCTTTACTTTGCTCTGAAATCTGTATATCATTTAAGATGATATTTACTTTATCAGACTGATCAAAATCCATGCAATATTTGCACTGGTTTCTGAAAACAATAAACTAGAATGTATGATATTCCAAACATTTGTATTTGAAATAATGTTAACTTGAGACATTACAAATGCTTTCTTTCTATTTGGTCTACAAATGTGCATGTTATATACACTTACTTATGTGTACATCTGAATTTACAATACTGCAACTTAACTCTGTACTTAGAATTACATGTAAACTAGAATTTATGACATTCTGAACATCTGTATGTGAAATAACATGAACTTGAGACTTTGCAAATGTTTGCTTTATGTTTGGTTGGGAAATCTGCATGTTACTTTGGGGATACACTGGAGATTACTTGTTTTTTTTCATTGGCACTTTGGTTTCTGAGACCAAGGCTTTTCTTCCATCAAAGGATCCTGGATTTGGTGCAGAATTCCAGCATTTTAAAACATGGATAATGACTGACTAAGAGATTTACTAACTATCCTACCTGGAATGATACAGAAGCAGATCAGGTACAAATGGATACAGAAAATGGACAGGGAAGACAGGGCCCAGAAAGCATGAATTCAGAGACTTTTTTAAACTAGAAAAACAACTGCAGGATCTCTACTGGGAGCCCATTTATTTACAACAAAGAATAGATAAGAAGAGACTACCCAGGGGACTTGAATTGAATAAAACACCAATGTGAAAAAGTATAGATGATTCACTTTCTAAGGAATGGGAAGATATTTTAGCAGATGCCAGCTATGAATTTATTCATCTGCATTTAAGGAACAACCTTAGTGTGCAGGAAGCTACAGAGACTAATATCACATTTTTAAAAACAGCATTGGAAAATGAGACTCATGATGACCTAGATGCTAAATTTGAGCTGCTTAAAGAAAGAGTGAAAGGATATGAGCAGTCCATTAAAGAAAGAAAGACTAATAAAATGAAACGAGATCAAATGAACAAAGATGATCCTGGGAGACTTACCAGGAGGTAGAATAATAATAATAATAATAATAATAATAATAATAATAATAATAATAATAATGATGATAACAATAATAACAACAAGAGAGCCAACAACAGGCAAGGTTTTAGTTATAACAGGCAATATAGAGGAAAGTATAACCAGACCAACAGACCTCAACAGTACTTTCCCAGGGGGGGATCCTTGCACAAAACCAGACAGGGGCACAATACAGTACCACCAAGATGCTGCCCCCAACATCTCATTCCCCACCATCCCAATCCCTTCTGGCTATCAGCACTCTGCAAAAACCTTTGACATCACAGATGGATTAGGACAGGAAAATAAGCCACAGAAACAACCAGAGCCGGCAGAGAGTTCTACAGGATGAATTACAGGACTATCAGGACAACAAGGACCACAGACAATCCGGTTACCAGGAGCAGCAGCACCTTCACAGAGACCATTTTCTTCAGGAAGACCAATACTGACAGCACAGACATCACCTACCACATCAATACCAAAGCCAGCATCAGTACCAGAACCAGAAGCATGACCACCATCAGAGCCCCAGGGCTTGCCTCTCTTACCAGGTACCCCCACCACAGCCACAGTGAGGAATATTATTACAACCCAATGAGATTCCAGAGAGCACAGGAGGAATTCCAAAGATCTCAGGCCCTATCCACCAACCCCCAGGGAGACAGGAGAATCAAACAGTGGACAGGGGTATGGGAAATAAAATACCTGGGCAATCCCAACTGGAACCCCGACTACAACCCATGTCCAAAAATGAGACAGAGTAACCAGCCACAGCCACAATAATAGATGCTGCAATTATCTGGAACCACTCTGTTAAAGCACTGATTGAAGATGAAAAAAGTGTATTATTTAAATGACTTACTTTTTTACCAAGCTTCAGGAGTGAGGTAGGTCAGGTACTGATAGACATTAAAATGTTTGTGAGGAAGATCAATTTAAAGGTACAGTTTCATTGCAAAATTAATGACATTTAAAATAAACCTATTGATGAAACTATAAAAAGGCCTAGCAGCTATTGTCCACCACTACATCAAACATTAGCTGCTTTTGAAGTGATGTGTGAGATGGATATCAGGAAACTACTTAAAAAACCTCCTAAGAAAAGTTTTTATAACTTAGCACAGGAAGAAAGAAAAACATTGATTGAGCTAGGCAATGATAAATCCAGGTGTGTAATGAAGGCAGAAAAAAAGGGAGGAGGTATATCTGTGACTGATACTACTAGCTACAACCAAAAGATAACGAACATGCTGAAGGATAACAGATTTTATGAATTATTAACCAGGATGACATAAAAAAGAGCATATGATCTATGGAACACTAATCTCACCACATTATGGGAAGAAAAAATTATTACTGAAAATCTTTATAATTATTTATGGAGCCCATGCCCACATTTACTGTACTTTTTTGGAATACCAAAGCCACACAAGAACAGAGAAGACCTACCTTATAGACTGGTGGTAGCAAGTGGAGGTTCCCTTATTGAAGCCATGGCCATTTACCTTGATTACTTACGGAAAACTTTATCGGAAAAGAATAAATCTTATATAAGACAGTCAATGGATTTTTTGTGGAAAATAAAAAAACAGTACAATGGAAGCTGATTTTATTAACGATCGATGTGGAATCCTTGTACACAGTGCTCCCTCACAATTACTGTATAACAACAGCTATGGAATCTTTTAAGAAACATAATCAAGGTAATCAAGGTACACAGGCTCAGTTGCAAAAGTTAAGCAAGGTCATTAATCTTATACTGGACTTTAATTTCAATTGCAAATGCTACAAACAAAAAGTGGTATAGCAAGGTGGGCTGCCATGGCTCCCAGAATAGCTAACATAGCCCTGGACAAGTGGGAAGAGGACTTTGTGTTAAATAACACAGACTACATGCTGCATATTACATGCTATTTGCATTATATTGATGATATTTGTATTGTGTGGAGGTGACACCTTGCAGCTAGGAGATTTTCTCACTTACCTCAAACAAACATCCCTCTTCCTGACGTTTACCTCTTCCCATAGCTGTACTTCAACCACTTTCTTAGATATGCAGATTTCCAAGGACACCAACAATAACAGAATCACCACTGATCTATTCGGAAAACCAACGAGGGTTAACTTATTACTCCACAGTATAATGTGAAGAAGTCTCAGGGCTATAGATTAGCTAGAAGTACCACTGAGATGATACCATTTTTGAGAAACCTGAACAACTTAAAAAATGATTTCCTAGTGAGAGGCTATGAAAGTCAGATATTAAAGAACAGCTGGGAACCCATTACAGAACTGAAAAGGACTGAAACACCTTCACTCAACCTCCCCAGTAAGAGAATGTTAAGAAATTCCATGAAGAATAACAAATGCAAAAAATAGCTGCATCCTGACACACACTTTGGATTATCATAGTATCAAAAATGTTATTAAAGAAAACTGGGCCACTGTCACAGGAAACCCTTGTCTGATTAACATCTTAGGTGAAGCCCCATCCTTTGTTTACAGGAAGGCCAAGAACATTAGACGTTTTGTTGAATTAAACCTAGACTATATGAGAGAAACATTAAAAGTTATGAAGCTAATTGTACATGTTGTATATTCATACAGCAATGTGATCATTTTTATTGCCCTTATTTAAAGAAAATCATTAATGCCAGTGCAGAGGATGACTGTTATACTAAAAATGTAATTTACAGGGCACAGTGCAATGAATGAGATGCATTTTATTTGAGCAAGAATGTAGATAAATTTAAGCGTAGGATTTCTTATCATCTGGCAGAAATATGCTCTGGATGTAAAAAATTGCACCTTGCTCTGCATAAAAGATACACAGGTTTTAAGTTCCAGATATTAGATTGCAAAGACATGGGTGATATTGAAGGAGACATCCTGAATATGCTGGAAAAACATGAACTCATGGCAATTAAAGCTGAACTTTTTCAGGCAACCCGGACTAAACTACTACTGTTCATTTAAAAGTGTACTGGAAATGAAAAAATTGCCACACTGCACACATGACTAATTATATTTTATTTTAGTCTTCCAGTTGGCTTTAAATATCATGGTAAATAATTTTTAATAGAAGTGTATCTTTTTCCCAGTTTCTTTGAAATAATGTTTAAATAACAATGCTAGCTAATTATACAGTAATATTTTTGTAGATAGTTTTTTAGGGTTCTTGCACACAGACCTGAAGAAATCGAGAAGGACAAAAGTGATCTTTGTTGGAAATAGAATATGATTTGCACAATGGATGTTTTGTATGCAAAATGTATATGTATATACTTATATATTTTTTAGATTGCCAAATGGTATAAGGTTTATATATTTCCAACCATGTAGTATTTTGTCTTGGATAAAGTCAGAGATTTAATAATCTGGTTAGTAAGAGTTACCACATCATTATTAATTTTATTTAAAGTACATAAGGGTTATATTATTATGACAGCTACTAAGTAGGGCAGGACTAGCTTGAATGACACAGCGATGGGGGGAGGGATGTGAATTTGTTAACATGTGTACACTGTGTTTTATAACACAACAAATCACTCCCATACCTGATAAAAAGTATATATATAATTAGAAAGTTTGTGATGAAACTATTATTCTGTTAGTTTTGTTTTACTTGGATCGCTTGTCTGTGTGCTTAATAAAGGATTTTTGACTGGAAACAGACTGTCTGGATTACTTCTGAGTACTTAGTAATTCTGTATAATATTTCAAATATTTTTTATTATTTTTTGACTTAGGATAACTTTAAGTTTCGCTACTTCTACTACAATTATCTGATCTTATTAATATACAGTGATTAACTCTCTCTCTCTCTCTCTCTCTTTCTATATATATATATATATATATATATATATATATATATATATATATATATATATATATATATATATATACATTGAAAATCTTCCACACATAGATGCTTATTACACTGTTTTGAAATCTACATGTTACATACATTGTGTTAACGTCTGTATGTGCAATACTGTGACTTAACACTGTATTTTGAATTACATGTGTTGTATTATTTACACTGATTTCTGAAGACTGTAAACAAAAATGTGTGTTATTTAAGTCTGAAACCATAGTAATAGAAGCTTACTGATTCTGTGAATCATGAGACAGTGTGTCTGTTGCAGTCTGCTTTTGTGATTTAACCCTTTTGTGTCTGGAAAGATGTAACATTCCTGAACTAATAACTTTTAAATTTAAATGAACATTTCTGGAACACAGTTTTTTTAGACTGCTTTATCCAATTTTTAACTTTAAACCAAACATTTACTTTTCTCTTTACTGTAGAAGTATTGGTTGACATGTTTATACCAGTGACCTTTACTAATTGATGTATTTAAACTTTTCTGATCTGACTTAGCTAAATAGTGTATGAATTCTTACATAACTTTATGATTAATGTGTCCTGTCATCTGCAGATTTTTAAAGTTTTCCTTGCTTTTTGGCTGTGTGTTGTCATATTGGAAACTTGAAAGTTTGTGGAGCTGGTGAAGTATGTTACTGTGAACTGGATAATATCTTTTATGTTCTGAAAGGATACTGCTGAAGTTTTTAGATTTTCAGAAGTACTGCTGGTCTGTTGATGTTCTTTGAGGCTTTTCTTGAAGTAGTGTTTTGAATAAACACTGGTGCTCTGAAATCTAACAGTTGCAATTACTGTATGTCATCTGCTCTGGCTGTTTTCTGTACGAAGTTTACATCTGGAACATCAGTGGTGTGTTACTAAAAGGTATGCTCTGTAAGGATTAACTGTAGTGTTGTCTGCAGTGGCCTTATTCTGTATGAAGTTCACAGTCTCCCATCAGTAAAAACACTGGTGTGCTGCTGAAAAGTCTGTTATGAAACACTTCGGCTGTAGATACTGCTAGACTGGACAAAAAAAGTGTTACTTTGCCCTGAAGTCCATTATATAGAATACATGTAGTATGACTGCTGATAAGGTTGCTATATGGGTTTGGGACTTACTTTAACTTTTGGGATCACCATTGTAAGAATTGATATACTGTATGATACTGGAATTAACTTGAAACAACTGAAATGAGACTGGAATGAATATCTTTATCTGTTAATTACCCAAACTTGTGCTGAACAGGTGCCAGTCTCTCCTTTATGGGCCAAGTCTTCTTGTACCTTATACAATAACATTTGCAAACTGTAGTTCAGTTAAGAATGCTTTATTAGTTACAGTGAAGATCAACACTATCCAAATAACATATATTGTTCTAGAATAATATGGAATTCCTGGATAACAGTAAAAGTGCTGATAAATATACCCAAAGGTTCTGCATGTATATTCTGATTCTCCTGAATGATATCAGTTGATACAGTCTTTTACTCCTGAATCTCATGCTTAGCCACCAAGATTACCTTTTCCATTCTACTGAACTGTCTTTTCCTGAAACTAAATGCATACACGAAAACACAAGTTTGATTCTATATTTTCAGACTTATTATTCTACCTTATCCCTAACAACTACTTTAAAGTGAAAACCCTCAGTCTAACACAGCAGCTTCTGCTCTAGATTTCACTTAAAACTCTACCAGTGCAGGTCTTTCACTTGGGATTCCCCAATCCCTTTCTCTTTGCCTATACTCAAGATTCCTCAATCCCTTTCTCTTTCCTATACTCTGATGTTAATTCCTGATAGGGAAGGCAGTTATTGCTGTGTGATTTTTGAGGACAGCATACATCAACTAATGGGAAAATGCTTACTATGTGGACATTGATCAGATGCCCTTTCAAAGCTGTCTGACATTTTTAGAGAAAATATGCAAAATATTTTATTCTTCTAGAATATTAAGACATTTGCTAGTCTGAAGGTTTCTTTGCAAAACACAACCATCCAAAGCAGTGCTGTTTTGTGAAGTGAGGGAAAATTTGTACAATTATAAAACTACACCTACATGAGTACACAGACTAAGCAAACATAATACAGACCATATGAAAAACTATTACCAGTAAAGGGGAAAAGAAATGTAGCAACAAGCATGAAACAACAAATACTGTTCCCTAGGTATGAATGATTATTAGACACATCACCAACATGAAAAGCTGCTAAAAAATTATTAAAGAAAACCACAACCAGTGGTAAAAAATGGAACCTCCAAACTTTGATAACTTCAAAAAAATATTAAATATGACAAAGTGCTTTCATCCTCATAACAAAAGCACTTAGTCATATTTCCATTTTTTTACCACTGGTTGTGGTTTTCTTTATTAATTTTTGTAGTAGATTATTAGACACAGTATTATAAAACAAGTACATAGTAAAGTAGATATCATTTTACTACTGCAGAACATCTCTGGATGAGTAAAACTCTTTTATTCAACTATTCTAATAGTCCATGGATGGGAGAAGGAAAATACAAAAGGACAAACTTCAATTGTGAATTCTTAGCACTTCCTATAATAACTCGCCCCCACTGAAGTTTGTATAATCTGACCTGTACTATGCTAACAAGGCTCTCTGAAAACCCTGTCTCTGGATGAACTTGTGACTTACACAGTACCAAAATATAAACAATGTCATCTAGCAAAAATCTAAACTAATGCCCCTTTAATACATTGTTTTACTCAAAGATTAAACTTAGTTAACTCAAATTATTTTCATAGGGCTTTTCTAATTTGTATTGAGATGGATAATATCAACAGCTTTTTTAAGAGATAATTGGAAAATAATAGCTGGCAAGCAGGATTTGCTCAAATTAATTGGCAAGGCACATAGTTTCATACAAGAAAGACAATGTAATTTAAAAACACGTATAGAAAAGGAGCCTCCTGAGATGGCCAGTTCAAATAAAGGACAGTATTGCACATACCCATGTAATTTTTGAAAATATTGCACATTTATTAGTTATGGACGCAATGTAATTTTACAGCACAATAGAAAATAAATCCATGTGAAACAGAGATTTTCAATTTGATCTGAGCGTATATTATATCTGGGCACCTGTGGTACCTGTGCGAGCTTTTATGTGGGTAAATCTCCTTGAATGCTCTCGCAGAGAGTATATGAACATGTGCTGGATGGTAAGAAGAAAGAAGTTGCAAATACATTGTCTAAGCATGCTATTAGTTGTCAAGATTTTAATAAGCTTTTATTTTTTGTCATTAATTTATTGATGATTATAATAATTTACTTGACTGTAAAGAAGTCAAATGACAGACAGCTCTGACAGCTGATAAGCCACCAGGTTTGAATGGTGTTATTTTTTTAAACAGCTTTATTGAATTATCATTTGTGACATAGGCACATTTACATTTATATAAAAGCAATCAAATTGTATTAACAAATTAAAATTAACAAATATTATGCTTCACATATATTGATATATATCATAAAACCTAACCAACGTTACATAAATTATTCAGTTTCTACCCCTTTTTTTAAACAAGAAACATCTTTATTAAACCATCACTTATGACATAAGCAATCATACATTTATATAAAAGAAAACAAACCACACTGACACAATCCTAGTATCAAGCATTTTATATCACAAAACATACTGACACTCTCCCAGTTGCAAACGTTATACATCACTTATAATCTACCCAACCATTTTCAGTCAAAAATTACATAGCTCATTTAAGTCCTGCCTTCTTTTATACCTCATTCCTCCCAGTATGTATTATAGGTTCATAGGTTGGTACTGAGCTATCTGCCCGAAGGCATATATTAGCCCAGCCATGTTGTGCGGTATTCACCGCCAGTTTAGTAGTTCCCTAGACCCTTGTACTAGCAGCTAGTACCCTTGGCCCCTATCTAGTAGTGCTGTTGGTGTGATCCCCGGTGTGAACTTTCTGTTACCCATCCACTCATCAAGGTTCCTCTTGAAGAGTAATAGTGAGGGGCTCTGTCTTATGTAGATTGGGACCCTGTTCCATAGTAAGAGAAGTCTCTGCGAAGGGAATCTATCCCTCCAGCATGTTCTATTCATTGTTGTGTTGAGGTTTATATCCCTAGAGCGTGTAGCTCAAGTAGATTTGGTTTTGCTAAGATGGAGCATGTTCAACAATTCTGGGTTGGACATGGCTCTGTACGTTAGGCAGAGATCGCCTCTGAGAAAGTGGTATGCAACAGAGAACAGTCTTAGCTTTTTCAATCGTGCTGCATAGGGCAACTGTTTGAGGCCAGTAATTCTCTTGGTTAGGTACCTCTGTGGTCTCTCCAGCTGCTGGAGATGTCTAGCCAGGTATATTCCAATTGGTGCATTGTACTCAGTAATGGGTCTGATGAGGGAAGAGTAGAGGGGCACCATTACATCCTTAGATCTTGATGCAAACCCTTTCATGATCAGATGGGTCACATAGAAGGATTTTCTAACCACTTTGGCAACATGGTTATCAAAGGAAAGCTGGCTATCTACTTCGGTTCCTAGATCCCTTATTTCTTCTTCAGATTTCAGGGGATTACCTCCTATGTTGTAGTTTGCGGGTACTCTGTTTTTTCCAAAGGGGATTACTACGTATTTTTTTGCATTTAGCTTGAGACCATGGCTTTGACACCATGCATCAGTCTCATTTTAGCCCTTCGGGGGGATCTCCATGTCTGCCGGAGACTCTATTATAGCACCCAGTTTGCAGTCGTCTGCAAACTTAGTCAGCCACAGCCCTTCCGTGCTTGCCTGTACTTCTGAGAAGTATATGCCAAACAGGAGGGGCCCCAGGACAAAGCCCTGAGGCACACCACTCGTTACTGGTCTGGATTCGGACATAGATCCTGCTACTCTTACTTTATGGGATCTGTTTATTCCCACAATTCCCATTTTTCCTATGTAGTTTGCTCCCACCTTTTTCTAAACATCTCAATTCAAGTTGTTTTATCTCTGTTACTATATTCACTAATTCTAATATAGTTGGTTTAGATTTTGATTTCCATTTTCTAGTAATTGCTTTTTTGCAGCCGCCATAATTAAAGACAGCAAGGCCTTACAATGTCTAGGCAATTCCAATTCTGTATCATAGCTCAAAAATCATTTCCCTAGTCACACCAATTTGCCTACCTAGCATCTCCAACAGTGCATCCCACAGGGAAGCCTTAAAATATATCAACTTACTGCACTCCCAGAAAATATGTTCCCATATTTGAATGGTGTTATTAATATTAAATGCGACTTAAAAGCTGAAAGGATATGACTGTCTAAATGAATATATAAATTTACTGACTTTATTTTTTATTATTTTTTTTTTTGTTAAATCATTTATGATTTTTTAAGTAGATGGATGTAGTAAGGAACAGTTTAGTCATGTGATATTTGATTCACTGGTTGGATTTGGAATGTTATGACAAAGTTTTAATTAGAATATTAAAAAATGAAAGAGCTTAGCAAACTTCAGACTGACACCTGCCTGATCCATGTTGGAGAAGTAGTATACATTTTTTTTTTCATAAATGAATATGAAAATGTTAATATAGTTTGTATTCTTTTCTATTAATGTATGTGTGCCTATGTCTTAATTGGTAATTTAATAAAGGTGTTTAAAAATGCAAACATCCCCAGTTTAAGGGGTGCAGCCTAGTGCTACACAACACAAAACAGCATACCAAGATAAATCTTGCAACCACGAATGGATATCAACAGTGAAAAAGTAATTACACATAACATTTGTTCATAGGTTAAGCATTTTTGTTCTATCAACTCATTACATAAGAACATCATCAGAACAAAGACCCACCCTAAAATTCCCCTCAGTTTATAACTGTATAATAAAGTAAATGCTGCAACAACCTCAGGCATGAACGAGAGTATTTTTTATAAGCACTATGTTAAAGCTACATCTTAAGTTATGAATTAATTTTATTAACTCAACATTTTTTTATTATAGTACTATTCAACCATTTAATTTTTTCATATAGTCATTTAGATGTTTAATAATATTTTATAAAGTGTTTGATTATTACTGTTTTGTATATATGTGTCATATGATCTTATTATACAATTATAAATTGAAGGGAATTTTTGGGTGTCATTGTTCTGATGAACTGAGAGAAGAACAGTTCAGATTCAGATCAGGATGCAGCACAACTGATCTGATGTTTGTCGTGAGACAGATAGTTGAGAAGAAGCTATAGATGAGGAAAGAGTCCAACTGTGCATTCCTAGACCTGGAGAAAGCATATGACAGTGTCCCAAAAAAAGCTGATTTGGGCAGTCCTGTGGTGGTGTGAAGTCCCAGAAACATTGGTAGAATTAGTGCAAGCTATGTACAAGGACAGAATCACTAAAGTACAAACAGATCTAATGTTGTCAATCTTGACTGTGGGTTCAGTACTGTATCTCAGAACCAACTCGGCTGTTATTCCAGCTCATGCCTTCCAAAAACTCTTGAGCTCAACCTTACCCACAATGCTCATCTAAGGATTACCTCAGATCTTGTTTGCCACTTTTAGTGCCACACCTGTTTCTCTGCCAGCTCTCAAGCAAGTTTATTTCTTCAAAATGTAAGTGTTCTTTCTTCAAAACTCTTTTGTTAGTTATTCCTTGCTTATTTTTTCACTTATCTAGCTCCTATATTAGCCTTTTTCTTAATATGAGTAGTGTTCTTTTCTTCTGTATACCACCGTTGGTAGTTCCCCTCTCTTTCTGTTTCTGTTTCTCTTTACCATTACAGTAATACATTTGTATCATTGTTGGCACCTTTCTTCTATCCCTTTCTCTAAATGACATTACAGTAAACCTTTTGTACAATTGTTGGACATTTTTCTCTCTCTTTATTTAAAAAAAAAAACTTTAGACTTACCACTATGCCTTTCTTTCTGTGTGCTTGTGTGTTTCTTCTGCCATGGCTGAGAAGGCTAAAGGTACTTCTGGCTTCAAAAGCTGCCAGAAGTGTGATTGTAAATTACCAGACTCTGATGGGCACTCTTTGTGTGTCTATTGCTTGCGCCCAGTGCACCTTCAAGAAGACTGTGCTATCTGTCATGGCTTCAGTCACTGCACCATTGTAGAAAGAAAAAACAAACTCATCTTAAAAGGCCTGATAAAATTGAACTTCGATGAGGCCATATCTGTATCTGTCAAGTCTAAAACTGATGTTAGCTCAACTTTTTCTTCTTCTTCTTCATCTAAACATGAAGGATCTAACAAGAGGAGCGGCTCAGTTCTGGCAGTCTCGTAGACACTGCCAATCAAAATGGCTATGACTTCCCTGGTTCCCAAAGTTTCAGTGAAAGTGACAGGGAAACTGCTTCCATCATTGGTGCTGTTGGCACATACCTCTGCACCGACAATTTCAGCAACCATTACTATTTCGGACCAAACAATTTTGGAACCTTCTCTCTCCTTTCCAGCAGTTTTGGAACCAAAGGAGTTTTCATTTAAAGACAGGCCATGCACAAGATATTCATCTACATAAGACCCCTTTGCAGACCAACATCCAAATCCCTTCTTGCAGGAAGCTCAGTCCCCATTGGTCTCTTCGGTGCCTTCCACCAAGAACATCATGGAGTCCGGTATTTTGAGACTGGTGGACCAGCTCCTGGTGGCAAGGGGATTAGTCACTTCCTCAGTTCCTAGCCTCTCTGGCCATGAGACTTTACTTGTCTCTACACCAGTTCTTGTTCATCCTCTGACTCCAGCTGAGCATTCAGAGTTCCCGGTGCCAACAGTCCCCAGCTTTGACTGTCTTGGTGCCAGTCAGATCTGCATCTCTGTCACCGATAACTTCCCTGAGCTCTTTGGTTATGTCAGAGCTGGAGACCTCCAGGGGTCAAAGCTTCATTGTCAGTTTCAGGGAGAGTAGTTCCACTCCGTTGTTGTTGGAACCATCCATGCTCCTCAGGGCTTTGGCACACATGAGCCTTACTCTTACTTTGGCTTCAGAGGCAGCTTCCTTGGAGCAGAATGGGACCATGGATCCAAAAAGTCTAATTCAGTTCCAGGCTCCCATTCCTCTATAGGTGGCCTGCTTTCAAGGCCATGGAGAGGGTCTTGTCTTGTCCAGTGTGGGATCACAGTTAATACCACTTTCATGTCCTACCCTTCTCCCAGAGCTCCCTCCAGTCTCTGCCCTGGGTCAGCTGGGACCTCAGGATCCAACTATGGTGGTCATGTCCTCTTCAGATACCTCTCTGGCCCATCCCACTGAGGAGATACCCATGAAGAGGAAATGTAAGAGGAAGCACTTGGATGCACATGAAGAATCTTGCATGGAAGATATAGATTTTGATGAAGAGAAAGGTTCCCCAGAGTCACCCCGGGAAGATGTCTCATTTAGAGGCATATTAGAAATCCTGAAATAGAAGGGTGGCTGGACTTCACATCAGCCTTCCTCAGAGGAATCAGTATACCTGGAGGCTTTCCATGCCTGACCATCTACCTCTTGGAGCTCTCCTACCACTGGCGATCTAATTAAATTGATTGCGCAGTGGGCTTGGAAGATACCTGATTCCATCGAACCAGTTCCCAAGAGACCAGACCAAATTTTGTTAGCCCATCAAGATCAGCTGTATTCGGCTAAAGGGATACCAGTAGATGCCCTGGTAGTTACTGCAGCCTCCAAAAAGGAACTTGCTGATGAAAGTCCTACTATCCATCCTCCTATTAAAGAGTCTAGGATGACAGATAGATTCAAGAAGTACGTATATGCTTCATTGACCTTTGAACTCAGGTCCTTGAATTTCATGGCACATTTCATGAGACTTCAACAAGAGCTGATAAAGGAGCTATCAGATACTCTGACAGAAGCAGTAGCTGTGGGGATTCAGGACAAAGTAGCCTCTCAGCTGGCAACCCTTGATTCCATATGCAATTCGTGCATGAGGCATATTGCACACTAAGCTGAAGGGATGACTAGGGCAGTGGGTTCTAGTGTAGCCATGAGGAGACATGCCTGGATGTATTTATGTGAATTTTCAGAACCATTCAAGTCTTCTTTCTTCAATGCTCCATTTGACAGAACATCCATTTTTGGCCCCAACGTTAGAGACCCTTGGCAGATGTGAGAAGGATGGAAAGACCCTTTCTACCATGGGCACATGCTATTCCACTCCTCAGTGGTCTTACTCCAGGAACCAGAGGAGTAGGAAGCTATAGTTCAAAAACTCCCAATGACCTTTCCATGACTCACATGGAAATGAGTCCCCCCCGGGGCAGAGGGGGGAGTTACAGTGGAAGACACCATGCTCGAGGCAGAGGTGGCCCACAAAATCTGAGTTCTAGGGATTCTTCTCTAGAACTCCTATCAGCAGTCCTGAATAAAGGCCTGATTGCCATCCTATGGAGGCATTCAGGAGACAATTATCCCTGCACCCACCTGTCTGGCTATGGTTAACAATGGACAATTGGGTGAAGAGGATTACAACCACAGGTTACACTATACCATTTTCAAAAAAAACACAGACAATTGAAAAGAATCCCAGATGTTCCACCCAGTCAAAGGGATGCAGCAGTCTTAGAAATTCAAAAACTGCTCAACAAAAGAGTCATCCAAGCAGTCCCATCAGACCAGATAGGATCCAGAGTTTACTCAAGATTCTTTTTAGTGCCAAAGAAAACAGGGGACTGAAGCCTGATTCTGGATATCATTCAGGATGATTATGGTTCAGTCTATTCTGCGATTCTTAAGGAAAAGATGATTGGGTGTCCCAATAGATCTTTAGGATGCGTATTATCACATAAAAATGGACAAACACTCCAGAAGATTCCTGTGCTTCCAGTTGGGAGCCAGTCATTATTAGTTCAAACTCCTGCCCTTTGGTCTCACCACAACCTCCAGGGTGTTCACCAAATGCATGGCAGTTGTCACAGCTCACTTCAGACTTCAAGGATTCCTCATGTTTCCATACCTAGATGACTGGCTCATTATCATTCCCATCAGGCAGCTACTATTGCAAGCAAGAAACTAAGTTATTCAAACTTGCTCTTCACTGTAAACTATGAAAAATCACTTCTAGAGCCAACACAGCAGTTACAATTCATAGGAGCAATGCTAAACACAAACACTGGCATCGCGTCTCTTCCCCAAAAAGACTTCAAAGCATAAAATTGCAAGTCAGTCTTATTATTTGCAGCAAAAAGGTGACTGCAAGACTATTGTTACAAACTCTAGGATCAATGTCAGCCTCCATCGCTTTAGTTATGTGGATTCTCGATTGTCTCTTGGTGTCTCAGTGGTCCTTACTGAATCAACCAGTGTCCTATCTGGTAATGCTCACCAGTCTATGCAAGAAAGACGTGAGTTGGTGGGTTCACTCCCACAAAACTTTGTCGGGCCGACCCTTTGTTCCCTCCTGAACTCCAAGCCATAGAGGCCACAGACACATCCCAGATAGGGTGGGGGGGCATTACCTGGGAAAGACAGTCCAAGGCACTTGGTCCCAACTGGAGGCCAATTTGCACATAAGTGTTCTAGAGATGAGGGCAGTGCTCTTAGCGTCGCAAGCATTCTGAGAAACCTCCCCTTGGGAATGATTGCAATTCAAACAGACAACATGCCAGTGGTCTGGTACATCAACAAGCAAGAGGGAGCCAGATCTTACCGTCTTTGTCGAGAAGCACTCAAGGTATGGCAATGGGCGATTTCATCTAACAGCTTTCTAATTGCAATGTATATTCTGGGGTACTCTTAACGTGATTGCAGACAAATTGAGCAGGAGCATCCTAATGCCTCATGAGTGGTCTCTCAATTCTTTGGCAGCAGAAAGGATATCCCACCAGTTAGAGCCAGCCTTGCTGCAATCTCTTTGCATCCCCCCGAACAGCAAGGGCAGCAGCTACTTTGCCCTGATCCCTCCTCCAGGAGCATCACCGAGAGATGCTATCTTTCATGATTACCCCCCCCCCCCCGGTCTATTGTACACTTTCCCCTGATTCCTCTCATATCCCAGTTTCTAAAGAAAGCCAAAAAGTCAAAGAACAAGATAATTCTCATTGCCCCATTCTGGCCGCAACAAGTATGAGTTCCCTTTCTTTGGCCTCACCTAATTTAGAAACCCTGGACACTGGACCCAGCTCCAGACCTATTGTTCCATCCACAGGGACTAGTTCATCTGAATCTTCAAAATCTCAAGGTCACTGCATGGCTTCTCCAGTTCCAATGATTACCAGGCATACTTGTCTCACTTCCCCAGTTCAATGAGTTGTTCTAGACTGCCACAAACATTCGATTAAACAGTTGTACTTCTTCAAGTGTCAAAAATTTTCAAAATGGGCTACAGAGAGTAACCTTGACTGATATTCTGCATCAGTTGATAGGGTCTTGGAGTTTTTGGCATCACTTTTTGATGCAGGAGCATCCTCCTCGACGATACAAGTGCATCTAGCCACAATTTCAGACTTTCATAATGCTCTAAATGATACAGCTCTAATGTCCCACAAAGTTTATAAAGCCTTTCTGAAAGGAACCTTAATGCTCAGACCTCCATAAAAAGACCCTTATGTGTCTTAGGACTTGAATCTGGTGCTACAGCTGTTTGGCATGGTAGGTTAATGCAGTGGTCTGCAGGTGGGATGGTCTTGTGTTTGAAATAGGGGACAGGTGTTTATTTACATGGGCTAAATTTTTGGCTAGGCTTGTAAAGGCCTCAGGGCCAATAGCCTAGTAACTTCCTATGATCCTATAGTCTGTAATTAATTCCCCATTTGAACTATCCACAAATTGTGATTTAAAATATTTATCCTGGAAAATCATACGTTTGATTGCTATTACTTCTGCTAGGAGAATAGCTACAAGCCTTGTCTTGCAAGCCCCCTTACCTAATTTTTCATAACAACAGGGTGTCCTTGCAAACAAATCCTTCCTTTCTACCAAAAATAGTCTGAGACTAATATCAACCAGACTACACAACTTCCCGTGTTTTTCCCAAAATTTTCAAACAAG
Source organism: Protopterus annectens (assembly GCF_019279795.1). Classification (NCBI taxonomy): domain Eukaryota; kingdom Metazoa; phylum Chordata; order Ceratodontiformes; family Protopteridae; genus Protopterus; species Protopterus annectens. Next base: position 624,982,575 of record NC_056745.1, on the reverse strand, counting down.
GATGAATATTTTCTGCATTTGCTAGATGTTCATAGACAATTACAGTTTTAGCTTCACAGAACAAAAGAAATCAGAAAATCTGATAATTTTTTCCCCTTCTTTTCTGTAATTCTGGGCAAACCAGTTTCTAAGGTTACTCTGGCTAAATGGCTCAACGATTGTACAACTTTTCATTTATAACAAAAGGAAAGTGCATCTACCATGTCTTGTAAAAGCACATTCTATGAGGGCAATAGCCAATTCTGCAGTCTTTAATTCCAGAGCTTCTATAGATGATATATGTGAAGCAGCTACTTGGGCATCCCCGTATACCTTTGTTGCCCATTACAAGCTGGATCTGGTCACTAGAGGATGAAAATCATTTGGTTGGTGCTCAGGATTATACTTCCATGAGACCTACCAAGATTTAGATAGCTGAGGACTCTGTCCCACAGTCAAGGATTAAATGAAGATTGACAACATCAGCTAAAGAACTTAAGTCTTACCATAACGCTCCATCTGTGTTGTCGATCTTCACTTATCCTTGACATTCCCACCCTCCATACCCCTGGCTTTTGGGCTTCTTGGTGGAATAGATCTATCCCAATAGATTGTTTTTTCTTTTTATGAATAGAGATATGGTCTCTGATCTGTTATTCCTGTCTGTCACTTTCTTTTGCAAACTCAATCTGAGGTAATCCTTAGAGGAGCATTAATGGTAAGGTTGAGCTCAAGAGTGTTTGGAAGGCACAAGCTGGAATAACGGCCAAGTCAGTTCTGAGATACAGAACTGAACCCACAGTCAAGGATAAGTGAAGATCGACAACACGGATGGAATATTATGATAAGGCATAACTTCTTTTTCTCTGTCTCACAGAGGGACACCCGGTGGGTGTGGGTGTGCATAAGGGTTCAGCTCTGAGCCCACTGCATACCTCTCAACTGTCCAGATTTCCACAAAATATTCAGATTTTTGGCTTATATTTTTCTTCTATTCCTCATAAAATTTGTGGTTTTTGGCAAATCATCAAGGATTGAAGTCACTAAATAATGGCATGCATTTAAGTTTCATACTTCATATGCTTCAGAAAATGCATGTTAACACAAATCCTGTTATTCTAACAACTTTCTAAGTTTATGACAGCAATATTTAAAATATGTCTCTATTCTGGAGGCTTTCTCCCCCAATTATTTAAGGCTTTGTCCAGATTTCTTGCACTATGAGGTTGAGAGGTATGGCCCACTACTGTTCACACTGGTGATGGACCACATTAGCAAACAGGTCGGAGGGGATAGAACAAAGTTGCTGTTTGCAGATGACGTGGCATTAGAGGCAGACTCTGAGCAAGAACTTCAGCAAAGGATAGGGGAACGGAAAGCAAAGCTGAACTCACATGGAATGAAACTGTGTACAGAGAAGATGGTTGTAATCACAACAAATAGAGAAATGAGAAGAAACTGAGAATTGAGATATAAGGAAAGATAGTGGAACAGGTTAAGAGCTTCAAGTATCAGGGAGGGGTGGTCAAGGAGAAGGGAAGTGTGAATGAAGAGGTCAAAACTAAGATCAGAGGGGCTGCAGCCAAATGGTATAGAGTGTCAGGTGTGGTATATCACAGAATAATGCCACAGAAGCTGAAAAGTAAGGTGTATAAAAACAGTGGTGTGACCAGTACTACTGTATGGTATAAAAACCTGGACTGCAAAGGCAGAGCAGTTTAGGAAGCTAGAGGTGATGAGATGAAGTGCCTGAGATGAGTGATAGGATGCAAACTGTAGGACAGATTAAGAAATACTGATATAAGAGCAGAATCCAAAGTAGCTCCAATTACAGAAAAAGTCAAATAGAACAGATTACAGTGGATCACACATGCAGAAAAGCAGATGACACTCTGGTGAAGAAGATTTGGGACAGGCAGGAAGAAGACAAGAGTAAATGAGGGCATCCAGCAAAGAGGTGTGTCACTCGTCTAGTCAGGATACAATAGACGAGACTTTGTGGGTTCTGTTCAAGCAGCTTTATTATGTATAAACACATCAGGATTGAGGCTTAATAACTTTAACTTAGATAAACTTATAAACAAACTAGCTGTTACACTCATACATGCTCACTCTCTAGCTGTACTCACAAAAAGGCACTGAACCTAGCACGTACTATTTATATGCACGTTCAGTCCTTGGAATGCTTCTTAAAGATACAGCGGATGTATTCCATTCTACATCCTCCCTCTTTGAGAAAGAAATCATGTAATGTTGATGACATTAATTGACATGCAATCAATATAAATAATTCTTTGTCATGCAAGTCTATAGAACTAAATACATATACACAATTATGTCCAGGTTGCTGTGTATTTCACACTAAGTCTGGAAATACGACCAAACTGTGTGACATACAAATTAGAATCAGGTCTAGCAAATGGGACTGCCTCTGTTGAATGTTCAACTTTAGGGACATCAGGAGCATCATCAGGACTGGAAGTAGAGGTTAAGACACGTTCTGCAACAGGAACATTGTCTGGATTGCTCTGAGATCTAGAGTTTGTATCACAGGAACAATGCTGCGGTATTGATTCTGATACAGGAAGAATATGTCTGCAATTTCTCCTGTACTCCACACCCTCAGATTCTATGAATTAGGATCTTGGCTCAGTACATATACCCGTTACTTGACCAATCCAGCCAAAACCTTTCACCGTTTGTATCCTCACTGTCTCTCCTTCTTTCAATGGATGAAGAAATCTGCTCGATTTATCACAGTTGGACTTCTGGATAGAATGCTTTCTGAATAGTTGAGCTCTAATTGTCTTGTTGTTCTTAGCTTTAGGTCTCACCAAACTGGACCTGATAGGCAATGTTATTCTGGCTTGCCTAGATAGAAGTCCCTGAGCAGGCAAGCCAAGTATATCATCACTAGGTATGTTTATAAATTCAAAAAGACATCAGTTTTGTCACACTTTGACCTTGCAAGTAATTGCTTTGCACTCTGCACTGCACGTTCAGCTAGTCCATTTGACTGTGGATATTCTGGACTACTAGTAACATGTACAAAGTTCCATTCTTTTGTAAATTTCTGAAACAACTGACTAGTAAATTGAGTACCATTGTCAGAAATAACTTTGTGTGGACTACTATAGACTCAGAAATGACCTTTCAATTTAACAATAACAGCAGTGGACGTTGAGTTAGGTAGTAAATCAATCTCAAACCAGTTTGAATAAGAGTCTACCAATACTAACTAATGCTGATTGTTCCACTCAAATATATCAGTTGCTACTGTTGACCAAGGTAGTTCAGGAACTTGAATTAGCTGAAGTGGTTCTCTTTGCAAATGCGGTTTAGTACTATTGCATACTGAACAGGAAGAAAGTACTTTATCAATGTCTTTTGCTAGAGAAGGCCAAAATAATAGTTCTCTCACCCTTTTTCTGGTAGATTCAGAACCTCGGTGACCACAATGCAAAATCTGTATATATTTGTGTTGTAAGGAAGCACAAACAACAATTTTAGGATCTTTGAAAATAATGCCATCTTCCAACAACATCTCAGATCTGTACGGAAAATAAGTTTGCACTTCAGGTGGTACCCTGGATTGCTTTGATGGCCATCCATCATTAATGTATTGGTTGAGCTTTTGCAAAATTGAATCAGTCTTTGTATGATTTCTCAGCTCATCAAGTCTTGTGGTAGAGAAATGATGCACTTCCATTATGTCAAAGCCAAAATTCTCTGCATGAAGCTATGTACTTTTGGAGTTGTACTTTTGAAATCTAAGCATCATTTGTTGTAATCTAGCTGGAGCGGAATGCATAGGCTTTTTTAAAATGGTAACTAAAGGTTGGTGATCAGTTTCAATCTGAATAGCTTGATCATAAATATAATCATGAAATTTTGAACATGCAAATACTATAGCCAAAAGTTCTTTCTCAATTTGAGCATACTGCATCTCAGTTTGGTAAGAGTTCTTGATGCACAGGCTACTTACTGGTCTGCCTTCTTGAAGAATGACTGCACCAAGACCAAATTTTGAAGCATCACAAGAAAGGGTTACTGGTTTATTGACATCATAGTATCTTAATGTAGGCTCTCTCAAAGGTGCTGTCAACTCACTGAAGTCTGGTATAAACTTGCCTAAATAGTTGACCATGTCAAGAAAACATTGTATAGCTTGAACATTATCTGGTGCTGGCATCTCAAGAATGGCTGCTTGCTTGGTTGCAAGCCAGTGCTAGTAAATAAATGACCTACATATGTAATTTCTGGTAGTCTGAATTTGCACTTCAGGGGATTGAGCTTTAAGTTCACTTCACGTGCTCTGTCTAGAACTCTTTTAAGGTTTCTATCATGCTCTGCTTCACCATTGCCTCCAACCAATAAATTATCTACTGCTGTGAAATAAGGACAACCCGAAAAAATTAGCTCCACTGCATGCTAAAAGACTTCACTTGCGATTTATTCCAAATAGCATCCTAAGGAATCTATATTTGCCAAACAATGCACTGAAAATAGTCAGTAATTAGTCTCTGTGATCAAGCATCAATTGCCAAAATGAACCTTTTGCATCTAAGACAGAAAAAACAGTGGCATTTGTTATTAGGGCTGTGAATTCCTCGACTTTACCCATTGGATGATGACATCTCTTTAATGCTTTGTTCAAATCACTTGGGTCAATACATATTCTGATTTCATCTGAGCCTTTTTTGTGGTCTGCTAACATGGATGATACCCATTCAGTTGGTTCTGTGACTGGACAAATTACATCTTGCTGAACCATTTTATCCAACTGAGCTTTGACATTATTCTGCATAGCTATCCTAATTCTTCGTGCTGGTCTGACTACTGGAGTGATCTCTGGGTCTAACTTCATAGAATACACAACTGGAAGTTTGCCCAACTTTTATTTTTATTTATTTATTTATTTTATTTTACATTTGTTAACTGGGATAGTCCGACTGGACACAGGTCCATTTACAGCGGAGGCCCGGGGAGAAAAGCTCCCTAAAATTAACAATATAGTTTACACATTTGATGCAAGTCACAATTAAAATATCATAGACAAAAGCACTTGTTATACAGAAAGAAACAATTATTGGTTAATATGCATATAGAAAATACATCTGGAGGTTTGCAGTAGGGAATTCTTGAGTTTATTAGGAGGGTTGGGAGGGTGGCCTAATGGTTAAGGTATTTGCCTTGCAAACACAGGGTGCAGGGTTTGAGTCTCACAGGGGATAATTGTCTAGGCTTAAAAAAATGGCTTGCAAGGGCAGTTAGCCTAGTACTAATCTATGAACCTATAATCTATGGTTAAGGTATTTGCCTTGCAAACACAGGGTGCAGGGTTTGAGTCTCACAGGGGATAATTGTCTAGGCTTAAAAAATGGCTTGCAAGGGCAGTTAGCCTAGTACTAATCCATGAACCTATAATCTATTAAGAGCAACAGAAATACCTTAGGGTAGTTAGTTTATTGCTACATGAGGTAAGGGTTTTATGTGATACATGGGCATAGCCAGGAATTCATTAGGTGCACTTTGAGAGAGTTTTTAAACAGAGTAGTTGATGTAGCAGAGGTCAGAGTAGGAGGAAGGTTGTTCCAGATTTTTGGCTATATTGTGGGAGAACAGAGCTTTCCCTGCAGACTTATTGGCTTTGGAGATAGAGGAGAGATTTTGCAGAAGAGCAAAGTCGGCGACTTGACGTGTACTGGGTTAGAAGTTGGTTTAGGGATGGGGTTTTGTTGGGATGATTTACAGTATTGTAGGCAAGTATTAATTAGTGGCATTTGATTAGTTGTGGAAGTTCTAGCCATTTAAGTTCCTGTAATGCCTGACAGTGATGGGTTTTGAAGCTGGAGTTACTAGCAAATTTGGCGATTTTATTATAATATGATTTGAGTTGTTCAAGGTCTTGTTTTCTTGTATGGGTAAGGGTTGGGGAAGCATACATAAGGGTGGACAGCAGGTGTGTTTGGGCTAGTGTAATTCGTGATTTGTCAGTTAGGAATTTTTTGTGTCTGTATAGTGCACCGATTTTCTTGTGGACCTTTTTGATTGTTTGTGATATGTGAACATCAAACAGTAGTTTATTGTCAATTTCCACACCAAGGAGTTTGGTGTGGTCAGTGGGGGAGATCTTAGTACCATTTTTGGATGTTATAAAAGGTTGATGGGTGGATTTAGTTTTGTTGGGAGCAAATATGAGTAATTTGGTCTTGTTGGGATTGAGGATGAGTTTGATTTGGGTAATCCTGTTTTCCACTGAGGTAAAGAATTCCTGGATAAGTTTTTGTAGGGCTGTAAGTGATGGTGCGGAGTCATCTGCATATTGTATAATTGTAGCATGTTGGGTGGATGTATGAAGGCTATTAATAAATATGGAGAAGAGTAGAGGGCCCAATATTGAACCTTGTTGGACTCCTATAGTGGTTGGAAGTAGGGGAGATTGTTTATTTTGCCATTGGACAGATTGTTGTCTGCCTGACAGGTAGCTTTTAAACCAGGCTATAGTGGAGGGGTGAAGGATAGGGAGGTCATGGAGTCTAGTAGTATGGTATGTGACACCATGTCAAAAGCCTTAGATAGGTCTAAAAATATTGCAGATACAAAGTTGTTGTTATTTCTGTATAGGTTAACTGTATTAGTAAAACAGAGGAGAGCAGTAGTTGTACTATGGTGCTGCCAGAAGCCATGTTGTGTGGGTGAGAGGAGATTGTTAGTGTTCAGGAATGTCATGACTTGAGAGTGAATACACCCTTCAAGTATTTTTGATAAGGGTGATAGGATTTCGCTATGGGACGGTAGTTAGAGAATTCGTAAGAGTTTCCTCCTTTGTGAAGAGGGATACTATATGATACTTTCCATAGCTGTGGGATGTAGGATTCCTGAATGGACCAGTTTATAAGGATGGAAATAGGGTATGCTAGGGAATCAGCTGCTAGTTTTAGAAAATTGGCTGGTAAGTTGTCTACAGCAAGGGTAGCTGGTTTAAGTTTTTGTAGCAGTTTTTTAATTTTAGTGGTTGGGATGGGTGAGAGGGTAAAGGTAGGGATGTTATTGAGGGGGTAGTTGGCAGTGTGTGAGTGGTTGTTATTTGAGAATTGAGAAGATAAAGATAGGATGGTTTCAGTGAAATGCTTAAATTGGGAGGCAAGGTCTGTAGAGTTACTGTTGGTGGTGGGAGTTGGAGTGGATGTTTTACCTGGATTAAGTAGGGAGTTGATGGCATGCCAGAATTTTTTTTTGGGGGAGGGGTCTCTTGTGTGTTTGTTTTAGCTGTCGAGGAAATACTTTTGTTTATCAAGTTTGGTTTGTTTTTTTAGCCTGATTTCTTAGTTTTTGGTAGTTTTGTTTGGATAAGTTTATGTTATCTCTTTTCCATACTTTCCAAGATTTATCTCTAGCTTTTAGAAGGGCTCTTGTTTCCTTGCTTAGCCATAGAGCATAGTTTGCCTTGCTTTTCATTCTTCTAATTGGTGCAATTGAATTGAGGACGGTAGTGAAAGTGTGGTTAAAGAATTGACTACTTGGTCTAAACCTAATGTATGAAGTGGGCCCCAGTTGCTTTGTTTTAGGATATTATTTAGGTCTTGTGTATTTATTTTACTGTCATAGTATGGGGTTTGAAAGATTGGTGCGTTTACGTAGAAGCAATGTAGGGAGGTGATCACTTAGGCTGTCTGGTAGATGCCCCGTGTAATATTTGTGTTTTGAGCAATTAACTAGTGTCCAGTCTAAGGCTGATTGTTTGTGAGATTTTTTTGTCAACTCTAGTGGGCTCCTCAATGAGCTGGGTAAAACTACAGAGACTGATATGGTTTGTGGGGTTGTTGGAGTTACAGGCTAACCAGTCTGTGTTGAGGTCACCTAAGAGGATGGTTTCCTGGGGTAGTTTGCTTGAGATCCATTGCAGGATTTCTTCTATGGTGGAAAAATTGTTGCCTGGGGGGATGTAACAGCAGATAATATTGATTTTTTTGGTGTCATTTATAAATAGAATTGAGACTAAGGTTTCAGCATTTTGAAATGTAGGTATAGGGGTTTCTAACATCAGCATACTCTGAGAAAATTGGAACTAGTAATTGTGCTTATATGATGAACTTCTATGGTAAAAGAAAGCAGATTCATTTTCAAACTGTCTCTGAGAGCCAATAATGACCACACAGGTCTTCAAACTACATAGACTAGCAAGCAGTAACAGTTCCTTGCCAAATAACATGAAAGCACTACTGAACCTTCAGTTTGAATTTCTTCACCTCCATAACCAACAAGTTTTGCACAACTAACCATACTGAGTTATTCATTAGCTCTCACTTTAGCAAAAGTATCTAATCTGCTGACATAACATTACGCTTTGAACCAGTGTCTACTTTGAGCTTGGTGGACTTACCATTGATCTGGACAGAACAAAACACTTAATTTTTTGTCAACAAATTCACTGCATCAGCCTTTTCACCAACTACTGATACACCATCTGTGTAGAAAGTAGACTGCTGCAATTCAACTTGATCAGTTTGCTTTTTTTCTGTGACCCTTCTTTATAACCATGTGAGGTTTACTTGATTTGCAAAACTTTTGAAAATGGTTCCACTTTTTTTTACATTTGTGGCATTGCTGACCAAATGCTAAGCATTTCTCTCTTTTAGACTCATGATTTGCACCACAATTGAGACAGTTAACAATGAAGCTGGATTTGGGTTTTGCTGACTCACGCTTGTACCGCACTGAGCATGCTCCTTTCTTAGACCTTGCTGGAAATGGTTTCCCTGGTAAACCAGCAGGGGCTGTGGCTGCCATGTGCTTAGACCTGCTTTTGCTTGCCATGTGTTGCATGCTGTCTACATTTACTCTAGAGCCTGGTGAAACCATACTTTTATCACTTGCAAGCATACTTGTGTGACTTTCTGTAACTTCATGGATTTGACAAACCTCAATAGCTTTACTCAATGTTAAATCACTATCATGAAGCAAAATCTTTCTCACAGCAGCACTATTAATATCATACATGAGCCTGTCCTTTATTAACTCATCTTTTAAGTCACCATACTGACACATTTTAGCTTTGTTTCTCAGGTCAATTATATAAGCTGCAAAAGTTTACCCTGGTTTCTGATCTCTTGTGTTAAAAAAATGTCTCTCTAATGTAATATGTGTCTGGGGGGTTACACATTTCTCTGAATTTACTCTTCAAACACTCTGGGTCATCCCTTGATTCAGCCTGTGCAACAATATGATGGTTTTAACCTTCTCCCTCATATACTGCTGGTGCATACACAAATGAATGCTCCCTTTCAATGGCCTCTGACTCAGCTAGGCTTAGCAAAATTAATGCCCTAGTGTGTGCATGTCAAAATAAGCTGCTTGTATAAAAATGTCGTACTCTTGTTCAAATATTCTCCAATTGTCTGCAATATTCTGATCAAATACAAGTGGTGAGGGCTTTTGAAATCCATCTGCCATATTAACACATACCAGTGAAGGCTTTTGCAAATATGCACAAACATACACATATATACATATGCCAGAAATTTATGCCAGTATTTGTAACTATGCCCAATAGCACAACAAGCCTACAAATAACTGAACTTTGCAAAATAAGTTTCTCGGCCACTGTAATACTCTTGAAATTACTGTACTGTAAGAAATCACCTCATCAATGTAAGAAACATCTCAAAATAACTGCACTATGCGAATAAACTGGGCATAAGAAGCTCGGAGTAAGAAACATTTCAAAATAATTGCAGTTTGTGAATAAACAGTACACAGCATACTGAAACTTCCCCAAAATGGTGGTACTTTGCTAAATAACTCTTTACAGTGCAAGAAACACCCTGTAATGGCGGCACTTTGCAAATAGACACACCCAGCACAAGACACTTTTTGGAATAGCTGTATTTGACTGCATGTTACGAAATAGTTGCACTTTGCACACAAATAAACTCATCAGAATAAATGCACTAATAAGCAGACACTGTAAGCACTTTTACAAACTTTGAGATTCTTTGAATAACTCTAGTTATGCTCTGAATACAATATGAGATAGTAGTTATGCCAAAACATAGCACTTTATTTATTTTTATTTATTTTATTTATTGTTTGTTAACCGGATTGGTCCAACTGAGCCAATGTCCCATTTTCAGTGGAGACCCAAGGAGAAAAGCTCCAGTTACTATTACAGACATTCAACAAAAGTAAAGATTACAGTGGCTATACTAGCAAGAATTTATACATTAATATTAAAGTCTGCAGTGTTATACAGTTGTTTTCAAGTTATATACAGTAAAGCAAGGTAATTCAAATGTAAAAAAAAATTACTTACAGTACAATAAATATTTACAAGAAAAAAGTATAATTGTAAAATGGGCTCAAACCACACATCACAAACAATGAAATTCTCCCATCTGGTTATAATATCTACTGCTCTGACAAATTCCCTAAAAAATGGGGTGGAATAGTCATCCTCTACTCAGTTTGCCTAAATCTCTCACCTATTACCATACCTATCCCTGACTTCTACCCAGCTGAACTACTCATCCTTAACTGCCACCTTAACCTACATAAGAAATTTGCTATCACTTCCATTTATACCCCCCTCAAAACTATATCCCCACCCTAGAAAATATTTTAGCCTGGTTTTCCCACAACATACAATATGAAACCCTCATCCTCGAAGATGTCAACATAGACTGGTCCAAACTTAAAAAAGACTCTCCACAATTTAGTTTACGCTTCCATGTATTTCATCAACTGATAACATCACCCACTCACTTAAATAAGACCTCTTCGTTCAGCTCCACTATTGACTGGATACTCACTAACTCCCCCAACCCTTACCATAGCCCAACTACCTCACCAGACTCCCTAAGTGATTCCCCACCTGGAGATCCCCACCTCTGTTCTAAGGCACTCTAACCAAACACCCATATCCCATCTTTACAGACACTGTCACAAACTTACTAACTTCAATTTCACTAAATTTAAGTTTATATTGTCTAATATTGACTGGTCCTTCCTTTAGCATCTTCCTCTTCATGATGCGGTGAGTAAATTCAATAGCATTTTCCTGGATACTCTCAACTCGCTTGCTCCATCCAGAAAAATTAGAATCAAATCTAATTATGCCCCCTGGCTTACCAAGGAAACTAGATGCCTTATGCACAAAAGAGATAATGCTTGGAAAGCTTGGGTTAACAAAAAAGAGCTACCCCTACTACACTATTACTGAGAACTATGGAATCTTGTCAAGAAACAAAACAAATAAAGACAAAAAAACTACTATAACTCTGTCCAACTCAATAGGAAGTCCAACCCACTTAAGTTCTGGTCAACTCTTAATAATATTTTTTTCTCCTGGCCACCCTTCCAACCCCTCCCCTTTCCCAAATACTTCTCCACTAGAGACTGCTAGCCTCCTCAATAAACACTTCATTGATACAATACAAAACTCCCTCCCTCCAACTCTAGCTCTACGTCTACCCCTTCTCCCTTCCACCCACTCAATAAAAACCTCTTCTCCTTTCAACCTGTTTCCACTTCTTACATCAAAACACTTCTTCTGAAGCTGAAACCCTGCTCTGCCTCCACAGATAATCTCCCCTCTACCTTCCTCAAACTAGCTACTGATCTATAGCCCATCCTGTATCCATTCTCATCAACAGGTCATTTCAAGAAGCCACTGTACCTCACATTTGGAAATCTTTTTTCACAATCACCCTCCATAAAGGTGGAAACTCAACTGACCCATCTAACTACAGACCCATCGCCAACCTATCCCCTCCAATACTCGAAAAACGCATTAATTCACAGCTTTTCATCTATCTCCTCCAGCATAACCTTCTCACTCCCACTCAGCATGGCTTCCAGCCTAACCATAGCACAACTGCTGCCCTCCTATCATTTACACATGCTATCGCTGAGGCCTGTGTCAACAACCAGCTTGTATCCTGTCTTTTCCCTGACCTTTCCAAAGCTTTTGATACTGTCTCTCACCAAACTACTAATCAAACTGGCTAATTTCAACCTATCTACTACCTCCCTAACCTGGTTCTCTAGCTATCTCTCTTGTAGGCAGCAATCGGTCAAATGGCTCTCATTCTGCTCTCCCTATATTCCAGTATCATCTGGTGTTCACAAGGTTCCATCTTGGGTCCCCTCCTGTTCAATATATTCACTACTGAACTACACACATCCTGCCAACAATCCACCCTCATCCAATATGCAGATGACTCTACTCTTATTTCCACCTCCAGCAATATCTCTGAACTTCTTACCCTAACCCAAAATACCCGGTTAACAAATGTCAATAAATAATAAAAATAAATAGATAATATAATTAGAAAAAGAAAAAAAGTGTAGCTAATGGGAGTAAGAAAATGGAGTTAGGTAGCAAATAGTTAGTAGTACATCAGGTTGGAGCAAGACAGGGATAGGACCAGCTCTTTTCCAGGTAGTTTTTAAGTTCAAGTTTGAACTGGTGTTTATGGGGGATATTTCTTATGTTAAAATGAAAATAAAAACATGCAGTCACCTTGCTTTATTTATATGTAATGTGCCCTTTTTGCCCTTATTATAGTATTTTTGATTATTTAATCTATTTTCATGCCCATTGCACTTTTCTTTTGCTCGTTTTACTCTAAACATGCCCATTTTGCTTTAAACATACTCATTTTGCAATTCTGAGGTAATTTCAAATCCCTTATGTGCTTTTCTCACAATCATTTTATCAAATATCTTAATCTTAAACATTTCACTTAATTAATAAACATTTGTGCCTCTCACTTGTTTAATAATGTGGTGTGTGCCCTTGTAATGCTCTGTTTTATCTTTTTGTTTTTTACAAAATAAACTGTTTGTGCAAGTTTTCATTACCTTTTGTTCTTTTCTGGCTCTTTTTCCTGCTTGTTTCTTTTAGTTTACCTTCACTGTTATCTCTGCACCTTGTACCTCTGAATATCAAGTCTCTGGAATCCCAGTTCTGATACCATGTTGCTTGTCTAGTCAGGATACGAGACTTTGTGTGTTCTGTTCAAGCAGCTTTATTATGTACAAACGCATCAGGACTGAGGCTTAATAACTTTAACTTAGATAAACTTGTAAATAGACTAGCTATTACACTCATACATGCTCACGCTCTGGCTGTACTCACAATATGGCACTGAACCTAGCATGTGCTGACTATTTATATGCACATTCAGTCCTTAGGTTCATAGGTTCATAGGTTGGTACTAGGCTATCAGCCCTAGGGCCTATACAAGCCTAGCTATAACAATTCCCTGGCTATTTCTTCCCACATTATTTACTTTCCTGGACCCCTGTCTAGCAGGGCGACTGACGTGATCCCTGGGGTGAATTTCCTTTCTCCCATCCAATCGTCAAAGTTCCTCTTGAAGAGGTTCAAAGAGGCACTCTGCTTGACATGTATGGGCAATCTATTCCAGAGTCTGGGGAGTCTCTGGGTTAGGAACCTATCCCTCCAGCATGTTTTGTTTATTGTGATGACAAGGTTTAGATCCCTGGAGCGTGTAGCTCTGAGGGATGGGGATTTCTTTAAGTGTAGCATGTCCAACAGCTCTGGGTTTGACATGGCCTTGTATGTTAAGCAGAGATTGCCTCTGAGTAGACGATATGCGACAGAGTATAGCTGGAGTTTTTAAGGCAGTCAGCGTAGGGCATCTGCTTTAGGCCTGTGATTCTTTTAGTGAGGTATTTCTGAGGCCTTTCCAGTTGTTGCAGATGTCTTGAGAGGTACATACCAAATGGGGCGTTGTATTCTATAATGGGTCTAATAAGGGATGAGTACAGTGGGACAATGACCTCCTTTTTTCTGGATGAAAAGCCCTTCATGATGAGGTGTGCCACATAGAAGGATTTCCTGACTGTTGTGGCGATGTGGTTATCGAAGGTGAGACCACTGTCCACCTGTGTCCCTAAGTCTCTTATCACACTTTCTGTGTTTAGTGTACTGCCACCTATATGGTAATTCATGGATAGATGTTTTTTCCCAAAGGGGATAACAATACATTTCTTGGCATTGAGCTTGAGCCCACGGCTCTGGCACCAAGCATCTGTTTCTGTAAGGCCCTTTTGTAAAGTATCCACATCATTTGGGGATTCAATAATGGCTCCCAGTTTGCAGTCATCTGCAAACTTTGTTAGCCAGAGTCCCTTAGTGTTGACCTGTACTTCAGAGAAGTAGATGCCAAACAAGAGCGGCCCCAGGACTGAACCCTGAGGTACTCCCCTTGTCACTTGTCTGGAGCTGGATTTGGAGTCGGCTACTTTTACAGTGTGGGTTCTGTCAGTAAGCCATTTAGCAACCCATCGAGTGACATAGGGATTAATGCCCAACTTAGTAAGTTTATCTATGATTCCAGAGTGGGGGATGGTGTCAAAGGCCTTGGCAAGGTCTAGATAGGCTGTGTGGACTGCCTTACCCTCGTCCACAGCTCTGGAGACTGATTCAAAGAAGTCAATCAGGTTCAGGAGACATGATCGGCCCTTCACAAACCCAAACTGGGTGGGGTCCAGTGTTTGAAGGTTGCCAATGTCTTTGTTTATAAGTTCCATGATAATACGCTCCATGGCCTTGCAGATAAGGCTTGTCAGACTGATGGGACAGTGGTTCCTGGGATACAAGGTGGATCCCCCCTTGTGGAGTGGGATAACTGTAGCTGTGCGCCACCAAGTTGGCACGAAGCCTGAGGTGAGGCTATGATTAAACATGACACTTAGGTGAGGTGCCAGTTCATTTTGTAGTTCATGTAGTACACAGCCTGGGATGTCATCTGGTCCCATGGATGGTGTATTCTTAGATTTGGAGAGTGCAGTTTCTACCTGTGTGGCCGTGATTACTGGAATTTGGCAATCTTTTGATATTGAGATGGGCCCTTTAAGGGGTGAGAGGGGGGTGAAGTTGGCACTAAATCAATCTGCAGGATATTGGCAATATCCTTGGAATCAATATATTTAAAGCCATTCTGTTGTAGCTCAGAGCATATCTGAGCATTGCCATTTAGATTCTTGACATAACTATAGAATGCCTTGTGGTTGTCTTTGGAATCTTTGGCAATTTTATTTTCGTAACTAGCTTTGGATGATTTTATGAAGAATCTCAGACTCTTACTGAGGCTGGTAAGAGAGTTTTTTGCATCCTGGGATTTTCCTCTTTTCTGCAATAGTTTCTTTCCTCTGTTGTATAGTTTGTTTATGGCAGGGGACCACCAGATTGGCTTCCTTTTTTTGGAGGAGAGCGTCTTGGTTCTATTTGGGATGGCACGATTCATGCACAAGTGGATGTGCTCATACAGTGCCTTAGTGTCTGTGAGACAGTTGGCAATCTGCTGGAAGACTTAAGGGTTCACACCTAATCTATTGTGTTTATCAGCAATGCCCGAGTGGTGTATTGTGTCAAATGCACTGGCCAGATCAAGGTAGGCAGTGTGAACCATTTTGCCCTAATCCATTGCTTTGGTGACCTTCTTAAAGAAGACCACCTGGATGAGTAGGCATGGTCTGACCTTGATGAAATGAAATTGTTTTTTGTCCTCTTTCGGCTATATTTGTTCATGCCATCTTAGGGGCAAAGGACTGTTTTTATATGGAATAAGTCCCTTAGAAGTGGGCATGGCAAACAGCTTTACATACAGGTAAAATATAAGCACATGAGAGATATGAGGTTATTTTTATCAAAAAAGATCTGAGTTAGGAACAACCTCTTCAGGGAGACGTTGGTAAATTATAGATAATTTAAAAATATGAAGTTATTATTTTTTGGCAAAAAAGATCTGGGTAATGAATGACCTCAACAGTAACATAAACCATTTTATATAAAATGCTGTAAAATATGGTACTCATATTTAAAATTATTGAACTATGAGCCCCATAAAAGAGGTCTCCGGTTAAAGTGAATCACCCATTGAGACAAAAGCACATACTACAGGTTGGCCTTGGCCACTAGACAGCTTTTGAGACAGAATGGATCTGGAAATTAATAGTATACTAGTTGAACTGTAAAGCAAGTTACTTGGCATAATGTTTAGGTATAACATTTACAGAGCTGAAAAAATATCTTAGAAATAATCAAAAACATGAATCATACTTGACCCAAAATAAAGACAGCTTTTAGGGAACAAAATATTAAACAAAAGGAGACTCCTCTATCATCTGATAGATCTGATGAAGCAACCTTTGAGAAAGTGATGCCTAAATATTTTTTAAATTTCAAATAGTTTTTTTAATTCTAACATTCTTCTAGTTCTAATTTTCTAACTCCAGTTACTGTTATTGTAAATCAGTTTTATATATTATAGTGAGCAATAATAATCAGTTTGAGTTGTAATTTTAAATGTAAATGCATCTGTTATAATCTGGAAGGTGAGGATCAGAAAGGACCTAAACCATTGGTCCACTTTCATTTTACACTGATAAGGTATATTTCAAACCACCAATCTGGAAACAACATCTAAAGAGGCCCTCTCACAGCCTTTCTGACTCCTCCTTTCCAAGAAAATTATTGAAATCCTGTGTAAGATATATAAGTTGTTAAAACAAGGATGCTTATCCATCAGAGAATAAATCAAGTTTTTTAAAGTAAATACATGTATTATTCCTCCTTCAGGGAGGGTTGCTGGAAGACTCACCATGGATATTACTCTTTTGAAACATCCAGTTTTAGACATTTTAATGAAAAATCCTAGAAAAGCTCATTTTATACCCAGCTTATCACAGTACATTAGCCAATGCCACCTTCTCTCCTCTCAACAACATATATTTTGTTAGGTTGTTGCACTATGACTGTATTGTGGACTTTTACTGCTATTATCCTACCTATAGACAAGTGAATGTTTACAGGAGACACATTGATTGACCTCTCTAGAGCATTTGATCTGGTAGAGCACTCAGTTCTGTTAGACAACATAATCAAACTAGGGATCAGGCCAGATGCCATTCCTACCTTCCTGATTAACATTCTGCTGTCACTTTCAACTCCATCTTCTCAGCAACAGCCAGCCCCTTCTAAAAGGAGTCAATACTTACCCTGTTATTCTCAGTCTACATCAACAAGCTCTGCTTGACATTATTCACCTCTCTCTTTTACTTTATGCTGGTAACATTGTCTTTTTATTTAAACAAGAAACATCTTTATTAAATTATACCTTATGACATAGACAATAATACATTTTTATAAATGAAAACAAACCATATTGACATAATTTTAGTTGCACACATCATACATCACTTATAATCTATCCAGTCACTGTCAGTTAAACATTACATAGATCATGGATCATTCAAATCCTGCCTTCTTTTAAACCTCATTCCTCCTTTGTATATATTGTTCCTACAATTCCCATTTTTCTATGTAATTTGCTCCTACCCTTTTCTAAAGACCCATTTTCCGGTTGTTTTATCTCTTACTATATCCACTGCTTCTAGTACAGCTGGTTTAGACTTTGATTTCCATTTTGTAGTGATTGTTTTTTTTGACAGCCACCAAAATTAGACTCAGCAAGGCCTTACTATGTCTAGGCAGTTCCAATTATGTATCATAGCTCAAAAAATCATTTCCTTAGTTATACCAATTTGCTCACCCAGTATTTCTGATAGAGTAGTCTGCAGGGAATCTTTAAAGTCTGCCAATACATTACACTTCCAGAAAATATGTTCCTAATTATCTCTTTCTTCGCCATCACACCTTCAGTATTTGCTATCTAGCTGAGGGAAAATCCTTTGGAGTCTACTTGGGGTATAAAAATACCTATGTAAACACTTCCAATCAAAGATCCTAAATCTTCTAGACTTTGTTACAGATTTGGGAGACATACATATATCCCCCCATTGTTTCTTTGTAAACTGCTTCTCTTCCCAATCCTTTCTAACCTCCTCTGACTGATTCTTAAAAGTCATCATGCAGTATTATATATGCTGTACTAATTATTTCCTTTTTTAACAGTGGCTTCTGTGTTAGATTCTACTAAAAACTCTACCAGTGTTGGTCTTTTGCTAAGGATTCCCCTATTTTATTTTCTTTGCCTATACTCTGATATCAATCCTTGATGGATGGATAGCCTGCAGCCTAAATAAATTCTTAGCCTCTTCTCATTTTATTACTTTTCCCTCTCAATTTATTTCCTCCCAATACCCTGGTTCTTTTGCCAGTTTTCTCCAATAAATTCCAGGCCCTAATTGCCTGTTGTCTATTATCCCTGTTTGCAGTCCTATCCTATTGGCAGAATTGCCTTTGTCCATTCCTGTGTTGGATTAGTTCTTATAATACTTTCTGCTACTTTAAAGATCTACATCCAAAATTCCAGTATGTTATTGTTTCTTGAGCTTCCCCACTGTTTTATCATCATCCCTTTCCACATTGAATTATAGTTTTCTGTTTGTGCTATATATAAGTGCTTAACTGTGTTGCTCTAAAACACCCTGTCAAATTGGGTAATCCCAGTCTGCCTTGTACTACTGGAAAAATCAGCTCATCCCACTTGACCTTTACCATCTTCCACTCCCAGATAAAACCCTTCAACTATTTATTAATTGCTATCCACAACTTCTGCTCTGGTTGATAAAAATATGCCTGACCTGTGTTTAAAACTAATGGGACAAAAAACATTTTAACTGCTTGTATATTGCTATCCATATCCATAAAACAGAGCTTCCAATTTATCAGATTTTGTATTATTTTTTGTTTAGTATCTTCTCACATATCCTTAGCTGCCACACCAGAATCCTTTTTAATCCACACTCCTAAGCATACCTCTCAGCCTCTTAGAGTAAGAAATCTGGACAAACCCATAAAAAGTGGTACAAATAGGGACACTTTTGAAATATTGCTCCTACAAACTTAGAAAGTTGATAGAATAGCAGGTTTTACATTAGCATGAATTTTCTGAAGGGTATGAAGTCTAAAACAAAAATGTCTGTCATTATTTTCCAGTTTCAGTTTTCAATGATTTGGCACTAATTTGCCAGGAAGCCACAATTCTTATGAAAAACAGACCAAAAATATAAGGCAAAAATCTGGACTGTCTGCGAAAATCTGTACAGTTGAGAGTTATACTCCTAAGTACTTCATTTTATCATGCCTACCATAAATATGGATATTGGTGAACCAATTCTGGTGTGAGTACATAATTTATAGCTATTGCCTTTATTTTAGATTCATTAATTTTGTATTTTGAAAATATCTGAAACTGTCTCAAAATGTTTCACAACAATGAAATGTCCTTTTCTGGTTTTATCAGGTGTAAAATAATACCATTTACAAAGAGATCTATCTTTGCTTGACTACCATACCAATTATACCCTTGAATTTTTGAACCACTTATTTTCTTTGCCAGTGGTTCTAAATATAATGCAGTTAACAAATGGGAAACAGGACACCCCCTGCTTGGTTCTTCTGCTCAAACAGAACTTATCAGAGAGGAACCCACCCACTGTAGTTTTCACCTCCAGTCCTTCATATATCTTCCTAATCAACCTTATAAAATTACCAGGAAATGCAAATGCTTCCATTGCCCTGCTCATAACCTCCCACCTTACTCTGTCAAATGCTTTTGCTGCATCAAGACACACCAACAACAGTGTTATTTTCTTACATTATGTTTCCTTCTGGATCATCAGTGTTCGGTTAATGTTGTCAAATGTTTGCCTCCCCTCCACAAAACCACATTATAGGTTCATAGATTCATAGGTGTTTACTAGGCTAATGACCACGAGGGCCTTTTTAAGCCCAGCCATGCATCCCAAATCTCTGACAAGTTCTGATACCCTTGATAAGTGTAAGCATGGGCCTGGGAGATGAACAATTACAGGTTACCTGTGTCAATTAGACATATAGGTGCCAAACCAAGGATGAATTGATCCATATCTATCAATCTTGCCATCGCCTTTGCCATTCTTTTAGCCATTATAGACATAAACATCTTATAATCATGGTTTTGGATTGAAATTGGCTTGTATGAAACTGGCTCTGATGGGCTTTTACCCTCTTTAGGTATTACAGCCACCACCACGTTCTTTCAGGATGTTGGTGCTTCTCCCCCTCTTAAAATACTGTTTAACAAAACCTTCCAGATCTTTATCAGTTTTTTCCCCTCCTGGCTTACAAACTTCCACAGGAATAATTTAGCTAGTGCTGTGTCTCCTTTTAATTAACAATCTGTATTCAAACTGGAACCTTAGTTTGAGAGACAGCCTTACAGAACTATATTCAAGTTTATAGAGCTAAGTATATTTTCTGTGTTATTCTGTATTATAGAGCTAAATTGTCTGCTTGATATCTGTTTCTTACTGCTCTGCAAATCTATAGAAAACAGTATATATTTTTTTATAATTTGCACATTCCTTACATCTGTATTGAAACTGTCGCCCACCCCCCTCATTTCCTGCCTTGTCTTTCAGCTGATATAATTTAGCTAGTGCTGTGTCTCCTTTTAATTAACAACCTGTATTCAAACTGGAACCTTAGTTTGAGAGACAGCCTTACAGAACTATATTCAAGTTTATAGAGCTAAGTATATTTTCTGTGTTATTCTGTATTATAGAGCTAAATTGTCTGCTTGATATCTGTGTCTTACTGCTCTGCAAATCTATAGAAAACAGTATATATATTTTTTTATAATTTGCACATTCCTTACATCTGTGTTGAAACTGTTCTACCACCCCCCCCTCCCTATTCTTGGTTGTAGTTTAAATTTGGTGGCTTTTGCAGTGCCCGTCCCACTGTAGATTTGATCTAAGACACTCCTCTAAGACATCTCTTTACCGCATTCTACGTAATAAACCCTTTCTGCACTCGCTTTTAGTCCTTTTTAATTTAATTACATTTTTTCAAACTGTGTGTGGATGAATATTGCTACATATTCAAGTGTGCCAGCTTGCACTGCATGAGAATTGTATTTACTACTGCTTTTGCTACTTTTCTAAAAAAAAAAAATTTCTTCTGCTTTTACTGTACTTGTGTTTCTTCCTACTTTATTTTGCTTTTGCGTCATCTTAAACGTTCTCAATTGTTTTTATTACTGCTTGGTGTAACTCATTCTAAGCCTTTTAGTTTAAACACTTGGGCTTCAGACCAGTTTTACATTGAGAGGGTTTGTGGTCTGCACTGTAGTGGCAGAACAGGTAGCTTACATCCTTCTAAGTTGGGAACTGCTGATTGAGGGCTCAGTGTCTGTTATTCTAAAAGTGTATTAATTCTGGTTTAAGCACTTGGGCTTTCAGACCAGTTATTTTACATTAAGAGGGTTCGTGGTCTGCACTCTTGTGGGAGGAGAGGCTGGACTCTGCCCTTCTGAGCTGGGAATTTCTGGTTAAAGGCTTATAGTGCATGTATATCTGAACTGCTTCTTACTGAAATTGGTACACCTTGTTTGCTGTAGCATAGACTAGATCCAGGCCTGCTGAATCTAGCTTTGTTTGTATAACTTGAGCACTAATCCAGGCATTATTTAAAGTATTCAGTTGTATTTATTACTGCTTGGTAGTAACTTGGTTAAAGTGTAGCTATCATTCTAAGTCTTTTGGATTAAGCACTTGGGCTTCAGACCAGTTGTTCTACATTAGGAAGGTTTGTGGCATGCACTGTGGTGGCAGGACAGGTAGCTTTCATCCTTCTAAGTTGGGAACTGCTGATTGAGAGCTCAGTGTCTGTTATTCTTAAAGTGTATTAGCTCTGGTTTAAGCACTTGGGCTTCAGGCCAGTTATTTTACATTAAGAAGGTTCGTGGTCTGCACTCTTGTGGGAGGAGAGGCTGGACTCTGCCCTTCTGAGCTGGGAATTTCTGGTTAAAGGTTTATAGTGCCTGAATATTTGAACTGTATCTTACTGAAATTGGTACACCTTGTTTGCTGTAGCATAGACTAGATCCAGGCCTGCTGAATCTAGCTTTGTTTGTATGCTTGTTATTTCCCTGGAACGCTAATTCCACCTAAAACGCGGCTTCTCAGTGCTTCTGTGGATCCCTAGTGATATCTGCATTGCTTACTGTACTTATTTCCTTGCTTCGCTTGAAAGAAAGTTACTGTTTGTCGTTTTTGCATTTAAGTCACCTGTAACACATTGCACTTGTTACCTGGCACTTGCTCACTAAAGCAATTATAAGTCAGCACTAAAAATTAAAAGCACTACACCCTCGCTCCCCATTGGCCCTTGTTTTCAATTAGAAAGGAATTCCCAATATTATTCTAGCATGTCCAAAGGTCAGTTGCCAATCTCCTCTCTGGTCCAGCTGGTGAATATGGGAATCTTGAGGCAATGTTACAACAGCCTCATGTACACAGACAACCCTCTCCTCCTCCCAACAAATTCCAACACATGTGAGAGATGCAACCATATAGCCAAACTGGAGGCTAAGCTCTCTCAACTCAGTACTGGCAAAACCAGTCAGGAGGAGAAGGAAACCACACTCACTACAATTCCAGTCTCACATAGACCTACCACGACAGCAAACCAAACACATAATCACACAAAAACATACTCGGAGGCTCTAAATAAAGATCTGCCTAAGCAGCAGAGACCTCCAAAGCAGACACCCAAGCAACCGCTACCCCAAAAAAAAACACGTGCAACACATATCTCACAAAGCCAGTGTGCCAAACAGTCACAGCCCTTAAGGCTAAACAACACACCTGATACACTTGTAATAGGTGACTCTATCGTCAGGCACACTGACGTCCCGCTCACCAGGCTGAACAAGGAGAAGGTCACGGTTAGCAGCCTGTCTGGCACTAGGATCCGTCACATAACACAAGCACTCAGGTCACTCCAAGGCAAGTACAAATATGACTCAGTCATTGTCCATACTGGTGTGAATGACCTGAGACGTACCTCCCTGGACTACATGAAAAGAGACATAGAGGAGCTCTCTGAGCATGTAGCCCAGGCTGGTATGACCCTGACCTTGAGTAGCATCTTACCCTCACCAAGAATGATGCCACAGTATGAAGACAAGATGATCAATTTCAACAATTGGCTTAAGTATTGGTGTCATTCAAAGGGGATCCAATGCCTATCAGCTTGGGATGATATGCACGACAAGCCACGATGCTTTGCTAGGGACGGCTTGCACCTGTCACCCCTGGGCTTTCGGATATTGGCAAAGGCTCTTGCTACCCCCATAGTGCCTTTTTTAGGCAAGGCTCAAAAGACAAACCCACCTCCATAGGTATCACAAGGGATAAGAAACTAAGAGTAATGCTACTCAACGCTAGAAGTCTAAACCTCAAGATGCACGCACTCGAAACTCTCCTTAGCATGGAGAACATCGATATCTGTGCAGTAACAGAAACCTGGTTCAGGGCTCCCGAGAGTACCCCAGCACTACCAGGTTATACCTCATACCATGCTTTTCAGCCCCAAAACTTGGACCGAACCACAAAAGGAGGGGGAGTATCGATATTCATCAAAGATACCCACACCTCCAGGTTGGTAGCAAAGCACGAAGCATCAGAGACTATCCATGTGCAACTAACAGTGGGTAAAACTGCCTTCCAGTTTATAGCCTGCTACAGACCACCCTCCCAAACCCAGGAACCCCACTCAGCCTTCCTGAGAACACTGGAAAATATGAAGGTCTCTCCGAACACCATTATATTGGGCGACTTCAACTACCCAAACATAGATTGGGAGCATTACTCTAGCTCCAACACCCTTGCCCAAAGGTTCCTAGAATTCATAAACTCAAATGCTATGGAACAACTTGTTACCACTCCCACAAGAGGGGAAAACATACTGGACCTGATCATCACCAACATGGGGACTCTATGCTCCAGACCAGAAGTGTATCCCTCACTGGTAAGATCAGACCATAAACTGATCTCACTGGATATTCACATCCCGACCCCACCCCTGCCCAGAAAACCACAGTGAAAAACTTCTCTAAAGCAAATTTCACACTCCTCAAAACTGAGGTGGAATCTTTCAAAGCCCCCGGGCCTGTGGAAAATACGGCCCAGACTGCAGAATCCTTTATAAATGCATTCTATGAACACCTTCAGGACTGCATGGATAATGCAATCCCAAATAAAACCAAGACCCAATCCTCCAAAGGCAGACGACCTGTCTGGTGGACCCCAGCCATAAACAAACTATACAATAGAAGGAGGAAGCTACTACATGATAGAGCAAAATCCCAAAAGGGAAGGCATCTCTGATCAGTATTAGCAAAAACCAACGGCACTCATAAAATCGTCAAAGGCAGAGCTTTGAGAGAAAAATTGCACAGGACACTAAGGATAATCACAAGGCTTTCTTTAGTTATGTTAGGAACCTGGGTGGGAATTCCCAGATATGCTCAGAATTAGTCCAAAATGACAAAAATACACTGATCCCACAGACATTGCCAACATCCTAGCTGACAGGTTCAGTGCAAACTCCCCACCAAAAGGGCAAATATCTATCCCAGCAGAGTGCTGCCCCTGACATCTCAGATGCTCAGGTGGGAGCCGCCCTCTCCAAAGCAAAAAACACAGCATCAATGGGACCAGACGGTGTCCCAGGCTGTGTCCTACATGAACTCCAAGAAGAGCTAAACCCAAACATAAAACTACTGTTCAATCTCAGCCTTACTACAGGATATGTACCCAAAGAGTGGCGAACAGCAACAGTGGTCCCTCTCCACAAAGGTGGTGCCTCAACGGACCCTGGAAACTATCGCCCCATAAGCCTGACTAGCTTGGTCTGCAAAGCTATGGAAAGGATCATCATGGACCTCATAAATAAAGATATTGGGGACCTACAGACACTGGATCCTACCCAGTTTGGCTTTGTTAAGGGCAGATCCTGCCTCTTAAACCTGGTTGACTTCTTTGAAACAGTCACCAAGGCCATTGACGAAGGGAAGGTGGTCCACACAGCCTATCTGGACCTCGCAAAAGCCTTTGATACAATACCCCACTCGGGCATTATAGATAAGCTCACCAGCTTAAATATAAACCCCTATGTCACTAGATGGGTTGCAAACTGGCTCAAGGACAGAACCCACATGGTTAGAATTGCTGGAGCCATGTCAGACTCCAAACCAGTTACAAGTGGCGCCGCAAGGCTCAGCTCAGTCCTGGGACCTCTCTTGTTTGGTATATATTTCTCGGAGGTACAGGCCAACACAGAAGGACTGTGGCTGACCAAGTTCGCAGATGACTGCAAACTGGGTGCCATAATCGACTCTCCAGCCGACACAAGCATCCTCCAAAAGGGCCTCATAGAAACAGACAACTGGTGCCAGAGCCATGGCCTCAAGCTAAATGCCAAAAGTGTATAGTCATCCCTTTGACAAAAACAAAGTGCCCACAAATTACCACATAGGTGGTAATCCATTAAGTACAGAAGAAGTAATTAGGGACCTGGGGACCCAAGTTGATAGCAATCTCTCATTTGACAACCACGTGGCCAAAGTGGTTAGAAAAACATTTTATATAGCCCACCTAATCATGAAGGGATTCACATTTAGATTAGGGGAGGTCATCGTGCCTCTTTACTCATCCCTCATCAGGCCCATAATTGAGTACAATGCCCCTTTTGGGATGTACCTTACCAAACACCTGCAGCAACTGGAAAGACCCCAAAAGTACCTCACCAAGAGGATCAAAGGGCTCAAACAGATGCCATATGCTGCCCGGTTAAAGAAACTCCAGCTCTACTCAGTGGCATACCGCCTGCTCAGAGGTGACCTGTGCCTGACGTATAAGGCCATGTCTAACCCGGAATTAAGGGACATGCTGCACCTCAAAAAATCCAAATCCCATCGAGCTACACGTTCGAGAGGCTTGAACCTCAGCACTAAAATAAATAGGACATGCTGGAGGGACAGATTCATAACCCAGAGGCTCCCTTCACTCTGGAATAAAATCCCAGTCCAGGTTAGGCAGAGTCCCTCATTGACTCTTTTCAAGAGGAATCTTGATGAGTGGATGGGAGATTGTAGGTTTACCCCAGGTATCACTTCTGTGTCACTGTTAGACAGAGGCACAGTATACTAACCTCGAAAAAGGGCATAGCAAAATTAATTTAAAATGGGTGGCGAAAGCCAAACATACTCTGGCTAGGCTTATAAATGCCCTAGGGCAGATAGCCTAGTATGAACCTATGAACCTATACCATAGGGTCATAGGTTAGTACTAGGCTAACTACTCTTGCGAGCCATTGTAAACCTAGCCAATTATCCCTTATGAGACTCAAACCCTGGACCTTGTGTTTGTAAGGCAAACACCTTAACCATTAGGCCACCCTCCCATCTATTCCTGGGGACTTTCCTGTGGATTGGTTATACATCACCATTTTTTGCTCATCTCCTCCTATCCTGTTAATAATTGAGCCTCATCTACCTATAATGTTGGCATATTTAATTCTCAGATAAACATTTCTATTTGTACCTTGTCTAGTACCTCTACAGAATCTCATTATCTTCCTTGTTATAGGTTCCCTAAGCTTGGTGGCAACCCTTTCTACTTTCTGTTGCCTGAGTTGTCTCGCTAAAACTTTTTTGAGCTCTGGAGTTATTATCAAAAAAACAGTTGCTTAACAGCAATCTTTCTAAATTCATGCATATTATCAAGGTAGTCCCTTATTTAGCATTCTGCAATTGCTCTTCTTCTTGTTCTGACAGATTCCCCCTTTTCTGCAATAACCTTTGTCAGCCCCTCTAAATAATTCTTGTTAATTCTTAACCATATCTCTCTTTTATTTCCACCCTATTTTAAACTCTGCTTTAATTGTATCCCAGTCCACAGCTATATTTTCAGAAGAAATTTCTAACTTCTCTAATAACTGCCAAATAATTTGCACTACCCTTTCCTTAAATTCTACTCTTTTCAACAAATAGGTGGGAAAGCACCATTTTTATTTCATTACCCTGAATTTTTATTTTAGTTATTATTGGCACATGATCTAAAATAGTTATTAGAAGCATATCAAAGCATTCAATTAAATGCACATATTCGTGTGAAATATAAGTTCTGTATAGCTTTGCCCAGTTTTTGTATTTTGGGTAATAATATGTAAATTCAATCCAAACTCTTACTACTGAATTCACATCTACCATGCCAAATATTTTCATAAATGTCTTCAAAAATTTACCCCCCTTTGTTATATTTTCCCTTCTAGGCCCCCAGATAATATTCATTGTTGCAAATCAAATTCCAGTCCCCACCTATAAGTAATATTTCCTGCTGAAAGCTGATTATTTCTCCCAGTAGCAGTTTTAGGTAGAATATAAATACGTGCCAGTTTAATCCTCATCCCTTGCCAGTAGCCCCTTAGTACTACAAATCTACCACTATCATCTTTTTTATCCTTTTGTATCACTGTTGGAGCTCCTCTTGCAATTAATAGAAGTACTCTACTTTTCTTTTGCCCCAAGTATTCTGCTCAATAACCATCCTGAAAACCTTTCTTTATCAAATTCACATGTTCATTTATTTCCAGATGTGTCTTCTTTAGCATAGCAACATTGTCTTATTCCACTTATGAAAGATGAACTTCAGTCAGACATCATATCCCTCATTCAGTGGATAAACAATAAAAACATCTGCTAAACTCCTCCAAAACTAAAATTAAGCTTTTTCCCACTCACAGAAAACTTGGCAAAATGTAAAAGTCTTTTGACCATGACAATATTCGGATAGAAAATATGAATTCCTTTAAATATCTGAGGATCTGGGTGAATCCCCTCCCTCAAATCCCATCTATATCTAGAAAGCAGACAAAAGAATATTAACTCAGTCTTGTTCTGGGCAAAGACAATGCCCTCCTTTCTTTTATTTGCCACTACACAAGCCATAGGCAAAACATCTTACTTTCTCAATTTGAATACAGTTTGCTACTGATAGCAGCCTTGTCCAGAAAGAATGCCACAATAATCCAAACCATCTCCAGTAACATCTATTTTATCAGGTCTGTATCATATTCTCGGAGAGGCATTCCATCGAACACCTCTTCATCGACACGTAGTCAGCGAAGTCACTAAACCGTGAATGTTTACATCAGTGATTTCTTTCCCTGGGAAAGAAATCGCTTGCCCATCCCCATTAGTTTGCCATTTTCTCCACTGTAGTAAACCACAACAAACCAGGAATTCACAAAAACCTCACCGATACAGTGCTGGATACCAGGAAACTAAAACAAAGAACCAAATGCTCCAAAACCTGCATAACATTCCTTTTATTAAAAGTACCACAAATAGGTACTTTTAATAAAAGGAATTTTATGCACGTTTTGCAGCATTTGTTACTTTGTTTGAGTTTCCTGGTATCCAGCACTGTCTTGGTGTGGTTTTTGTGAATTTCTCCACTGTAGTACAATCTTGGAGTTTGTATATTTAGTTGGGGGGGTGGGGGCACAACCCGCCACGTTAGGGAGTGTGGGGGGCGAAGCCCTCCACTTTATGTTTGAAATGGTGTTGTTTTGAACGTTCACAGTTTAGTGACCACACTGATTATGTGTTGATGAAGAGGCATTCAGTGGAGCGCCTCTTCGAGGATTTAATATAGACCCATTTTATCATACTCTGTGCCGAACTAGACTACCACTGTAAAATACTTGAAAATAAAGCTAAGTGGCTCTCTGTCTAACAAAGATTAACTCTCCTATTCCATTCACTATTTTCAAAGTATTCAGTGAACAAACTATATCCCCACTCCTATAATAAAAGAAATTACATCCACTGCATCCTTTATTAAAACTTCTCAAATGCAAGCTTTGTTGTACAAACCACTTCTCCATTGTAGGCCCCACTTTTTGGAAATTGCTTCTTCCCCTGTACAAGATACGTCCCCATGTCCCAAGTTCAAGTCATAACTAAAAACACACCTTAAAAACAAGCAAAATACAACTGCCTCTTCTTAAGTCACATAGCTTAATTTCCCTATGTCTTTCTAGCTTTCCTCAACCTTCCATCTTCCACCTCTGATTCATCCTGCATGATACTTTACTCAGAAATTGCTTATAACACTGTTGTCTACAGACTTTGTAAAGATTGTATGTTCTCTATATTAATCTGTTTGTAGCTTTTTTGCTGCTATTGTTCTTCATTTTACTCTCTTTTTAAACTTTTCTGCATGACATTTTATGTGACATTGCTTGTTTCTGTTCTTTCTGGGCTGAGACTGAAAATGATCACTTGAACTTGGCTTACCCTGGTTAAAAAATTCAAATATATAAAATCAAGCTGCATCAGAAGTGGTCCTAGGTGTGGTAGAACATTTATATGCTATTTAATTAGAAATAGAATAAAGCTGAGACTAAATATTCAGTCATTGAATGCATACCTCTCAACTGTCCAGAGTTTTGCCTCATATTTTTGGTTGGTTACTCATAAGATATATGGTTTTCTGACAAATCACAAAAGACTAAAATCACTAAATAATGACACACATTTGAGTTTCAGATTTTATACTCTTTAGAAAATGCATGCTGACATAAAACTTGGTATTCTAACAACTTTCTGAATTTATAAGAGCAATATTTAAAATCTGTCCTTATTTTTGCCCCCCCCCCATTACTTTAGGTTTTGTCCAGATTTCGTTTGCTAAGAGGTTGAGAGGTATGATAGAATGTTAATGCCAGACCATTAAATGGGCTATAGAATCTTTATGGAGCTATACCTTGGGTTGAGAATTTACCTTCTTTAGCAACTGTGTATCATTATAGTTGCTCCACCAAAATAAAAAGGGTAATACCAAACATTTTTGCTGGGCCCTGTCCCTCCAATCTTTGTAGTTCAGAATATAGCATCACCCTGGTATTAGCCTTCAAGATATAAATGGTCTGTTATAGATCTGCAAACCATCTATAGAACATGAAAGTAGTAGTTCAACCTGGAGAATGAAATGTAACACAACGTTGTGCTTTTCACCTAAAAAGTGTATACTTCTGTATTTCAGTGTGCATGTTTTGTATTTGGCAGTGTTTTCTGATATTACTGATGATGATAATATTGGATATAGTGGTTTAAAGGTTGTAAAAATGCACCAAACTCAGAATTCAGCAAAGCAGAAAGATCTTTGTTACACACAATAATCAGAGGCCAAGTAAATCTGCTTGAACCTCTTAAACAAAGGAGAAGCACTATTACTTATAACGGAAAGCACATTGTGTAGCTTAACAGAGTGTCACCAGATCATAATAACACTATGAAAAAAACAACAATAACACATTTATTGCTGATAGGACATTATAAGACTTTCCATTGCATCCTGTGACTATGAAAAACAACAATTTTCAATATTAACTTGAACTATGCATACAATAGATAAGGGAAATGCTAGAACAGCTTGAAGAAATGTACTGTAATACAAACATGTGACAGACTCTATTTTAAATTAAGATGGATTCCAAACCATCTCCACTTTAAATAATAAAAGTACTTTTTCCTTAACAATCCCCTTTCTGGTGCTATGGATCATCAATCATATATCATTTCCATCACAAAGTCAACAGTTCTTGTGAGTAGATAACTTCTGGGGATAAATCAAACATATCCCATGTTATTCCTATATAACCTTTACAAATACATTTCTTTTTAAGTCCTTAATATAGATAACTGTATTCAAAACAAATTAATCCTGAATACTTGGAATACTTAAATAGAAACAGCAGAATTTTTTTTTACTTTATAATTTTTTTGAAAATATTGTCATAAACCCTTGCAAATCTTGCTAACACTTTTGATTCAATGTTGTTTTCTAACTCTTCATTTCTTAATGATTTTCATTTGCAATTTTCATCAGTTTGTATATTTTGCAATTTAATATATTTCTTTGAACTAATCAGTTTAGTAATTAATGGTTTACAGAGAGACATAACTAAAGAAATAAAATAGCTATAATGTCAATGAACATGAAACATTTCAAAATGCTTACACATTAGCCAGAAAAAAAAAACTTTGGTTAACCAAGCCCACCGAGATCTGTCAGCCTCTTTTGTCTGTGCAAGTTTAGCCACTTTTTAAATGATATTCAGGTAGCTCTGATCAGCATGTTCATTGTCTGGTATGAAAGAGCAGCACTCTCTCCTATGAGAGTGTACTTTCCACCATTCAAAGCTAGTACAAAATCCATAGCCATGTATTTCTGCATCCCAACTGAATGCACTGGTGGCCATTTCTATAATCTGATTATTAGATTTAAAAGTTGCATTACTCTTTGTCCCCAAAAATCTTTAACAGTGCCATAAGCTAGAAGTATGCCTGCCCATGATATGACATCATCACCCAATTCTCCCCTACCCTACACTAAATTCCACCCACCCCTCCTATTCTATATTTAAAATATCCCAACCCACCCCTACACTTCCAACCTATCTCTAGATCAAAACAATCAGAACATAGCCCAGTCACAGCTACCCGACAATTAGCATAGGTTCATAGGTTCATAGGTTCATACTAGGCTATCTGCCCAAGGGCATTTCTAAGCCTAGCCCATAGTTATTTGGCTTTCGCCACCCCTTTAGTTTGAATAAAACTATGCCTATTATTTTGCTGTGCCTCTGTCAAGCAGTGACACTGAAGTAATCCCTGGGGTATATCTGCGATCCCCCATCCATTGGTCAAGATTCCTCTTGAACAAGGCCAGCGAGGTGCTCTGCCTCACATGTACCGGGATTTTGTTCCACAGCATAGGGAGTCTCTGGGTGATGAATCTGTCCCTCCAGCATGTTCTATTAATAACCGTGTCAAGGTTTAAGTCTCCGCCCTTGTGGTTCTGAGGGATCTAGATTTTTGAGGTGAAGCATATTCATCAAATCAGGGTTTGACATGGCCTTATATGTCAGGCACAGGTCACCTCTGAGCAAGCGGTATGAGACTGAATAGAGCTGGAGTTCTTTCAGTCGGGCAGCATAAGACATATTTTTGAGACCCTTTATCCTTTTGGTGAGGAACTTTTGGGGCCTTTCCAGCTGCTGCAGGTGTCTGGTCAGATACATTCCGAATGGGGCATTGTACTCAATCATAGGTCTAATGAGTGATGAGTACAGGGGCGATGACCTCCCTTGATCTAGATGTGAATCCCTTCATGATCAGGTGGGCAATGTAGAAGGTTTTCCTAACTACTTTAGCAACATGAGTGTCAAGCGAAGGCTACTGTCAACCTGGGTCCCCAGATCCCTGATGACTTCTTCTGTGCTCAATGGATTGCCACCTATATGGTAGCTAGGGGTAACCTTGTTTTTCCCGAAGGGTATGACTATGCATTTCTTGGCATTTAACTTTAGGCCATGGCTCTGGCACCAGTTATCCGTTTCTGTGAGGCCCTTCTGAAGGATATCTGTGTCAGATGTGTTTTCGACTATCATCTGCAAACTTTGTCAGCCATAACCCTCCTGTGTTTGCTTGTACTTCAGAAAAGTAGATGCCGAACAAGAGTGGACCCAGGACTGAGCCCTGTGGGACACCACTTGTGACAGGCTTTGAGTCTGACATGGCTCCAGCAACTCTGACCCTGTGGGTTCTGTCACTTAGCCAGTTTGCAACCCATCTTGTGATGTATGGGTTTACATTCAAGCTGATGAGTTTTTGATGATACCTGAGTGGGGTATTGTGTCGAAGGCCTTTGCCAGGTCAAGGTAGGCTGTATGGACTGCCTTTCCCTCATCAATGGCCTTGGTGACTGTCTCGAAAAAGTCAACCAAGTTTAAAAGGCATGATCTGCCTTTGACAAAGCCAAACTGGGTTGGATCCAAAGTCTGCAAGTTCCCTATGTCTTTATTTATGAGTTCCATTATGATCCTCTCCATGGCTTTGCAGATAAGGCTTGTCAAGCTAATGGGATGGTAATTTCCAGGGTCGGTGGAGGCACCGCCCTTGTGAAGTGGGACCACAGTCGCCGTGCGCCACTCCTTGGGTACGTATCCTGAGGTGAGGCTAAGATTAAACAGCTGTCCTAACTGCGGGTTTAATTCTTCATTGAGTTCATGGAGCACACAGCCGGGGACACCATCCGGTCCCATGGATGCTGTGTTTTTTGCTTTGGAGAGAGCAGTTCTCACCTGGGCGTTGGAGATGTTTGGGGGCTACAATCCTCTGGTATAGATATCTCTCCTTTTGGGGACGGGAGAAGTTTGCACTGAACCTGTCAGCCAGTATGTTGGCAATGTGTGTAGGTTCAGTAATCTTCACATCATTTTGAACTAATTCTGAGCATATCTGGGAGTTTCCTCCTAGGTTTCTAACATAGCTAAAGAAGGCCTTATGATTGTCTTTTGAATCCTTGGCGATTTTTCTCTCAAAATTTGCCTTGGATGATTTTATGAGAGCTCTTAGTTTTTTACTTATAATGATCAAGGGTGTCTTACCTTTCAAGGATTTTGCTCTAGTAGTAGCTTCCTCCTTTTGTTGTAGAGCTTGTTTATGGCTGGGGTCCACCAGACTGGACGCTTGCCTTTGGTACAAAGAGTCTTAGTTTTGTTTGGGATTGCCTGATCCATGCAGTCCTGTAGGTGCTGGTAGAAGGCATTTGTAAGTGATTCAGCTTTTTGAGTAATGTTTACCACTGGCTCAGGGGCCTTAAAGGAGACCACACTAGTTTTTAGAAGTGTGAAGTCGGCTTTTGAGAAGTTTTTCACTGTGGTCTTTTTTGTTTCAGGTGGGGGCGGGATGAGGACCTCCAGCGAGATTAGTTTATGATCTGATCTCACCAGTGAGGGGTATACTTCTGGTGTTGAACATTGTGATCCCATGTTCGTGATGATGAGATCAAGTATGTTTTCTCCTCTTGTGGGGATGGTGACTAGTTGTTCCATGGCATTTGAGTTTATGAACTCCAGGAACCTTTGGGCTAGAGTGTTTGGGCTTGAGTAGTGTTCCCAGTCTATATTAGGGTAGTTGAAGTCACCTAGTATGATGGTGTTTGGAGATACATTTATCCCTCCATTGTTTTCAGGAAGGCCATGTGAGGTTCCTGAGTTTGAGAGGGTGGCCTGTAACATGCTACAAATTGCAGAGCAGTCTTGCCTATGGTTAATTGCACCTGGATGGTCTCTGATGCATCGTGCGTTGCCACCAACCTTGAGGTGTGGGTGTCCTTTATGAATATGGACACCCCTCCTTTCTTGGTGTTGTCCGGATTTTGGGGCGGAACGCATGATATGAGGTGAAACCTGCTAGTGCTGGGGTGCTCTCAGGAGCCTTGAACCAGGTTTCTGTCACAGCACAGACATCGATGTTCTCCATACTGAGAAGGGCCTCGAGTGCGTGCATCTTGAGATTGAGACTTCTGGCATTGAGCAGCATTACCCTTAGTTTTTTACTTTTTGTGTTCTAGGGTGGTAGGTTTAGAATTTGAGCCTTGCCTAAAAGGGCACTATGGGGTGGCAAGAGCCTTTGCCAATATCCGGAAGCCTAGGGGTGACAGGTGCAAGCCGTCCCTTGAAGCAGCGTGGCTTGTCCAGCATGTCATCCCAGGCAGACAGACATTGGATCCCCTTTGAATGACACCAGAATTTAAGCCAATTATTAAAGCTGATCATCTTATCACTGTATTGTGGCATCATTCTAGGTGAAGGTAGGATACTGCTCAAGGTCAGGGTCATACCTGCCTGGGCTACATAATCAGAGAGCTCCTCAATGTCTCTTTTCATGTAGTCCAAGGAGGTGCGTCTCAGGTCGTTGACACCAGCGTGGACAATGACTGAGTCGCACTTGTACCTGCTGTTGAGAGACCTGAGTGCTTGTGTTATGTGGCGGATTCTAGCGCCCGACAGGCAGCTTACTGTGACCTTCTCCTTACTCAGTCTGGTGAGCGGGACGTCAGTGTGTCTGACTATGGAGTCACCTATGACAAGTATGTTTGGTGTTGTATTTGGCCTTAAGGGCAGTGACTGCTTTGCACACTGATTTTGTTGTTTATGTGTTGTTTGTGTGGTGTATTGAGTTTGCAGTTGCTTGGGTGTCTGCTTTGGAGGCCTCTGCTGTTTAGGTAAATTTTACTCAGAGCCTCCGAGTATGTCTTAGTGTGTTTATGTGTTTGATTCAGTGGTGTGGTTGAGTTATGTGAGACTGGTATTGTGGTGTGTGTAGTTGCCTTCTCCTCCTGCCTGGTCTTGCCAGTCCTGAGTTGAGAGAGCTCAGCCTCCAGTCTGGCTAAATAGCTGCATCTCTCACAAGTGTTAGTGTTACATGGGAGGAGGAGATGGTTGTCCGTGTACATGAGGCAATTGTAACATTGTCTCAGAATTCCCAGATTCACCAAATGGGCAGGAGAGGATGCCAGCATCTGACCCTTCGACATGCTAGAAAGAATTATGAGTTGGTATGAGACAGAAAAGTAGTGGGCTTAGCAGGGAAGTGGGCACTCCTGGGGGGTTTTGCTAGTGAGAGATTTGTATAATAAAGGAGTGCTTGACCTGCAAAGAGAATGCTTATAAGACAAGGGATATGCTTATAAGACAAGTGCTGAGCTTTTTGAGAAGAAAAAGCTATTTGGAACAAGTGCTGCACTTTTTAGTGTAGGTGTAAACTGTTTAGGTTAATAACAGAGCAGTTCTAAGGGAAAAATTGAAGAACAGACTTTCTGGAGCCAGAAAGAGTTTAACCTTGTTTAACCGGCGCTGCCCGATGCTGCTCTAGTGGCAACTCCGCTAAATCGGCTAAAGCACGTTAAAGCGTGCTTGATGGCAGGGGCTGGAAAGAAGCAGGAATAGACCCAAAAGGGAAAATAAAACTACAGTTTCAAGTCAGTAACCACCTCTACGGGGGGCAGGGAAGCTGCTCAATGTTAGTCACTGCCACTGATGAACAGAGAGACCCTCCTTCAGCCCAAGCAAAAATGGCCTCACAGAAACTTTCAAACAGTTCAGGAACAGCAAGCCTGTAACTGAACTTTTTTAACTCTCAGAAAAGTGGGAAAAAAGCAAGATTTTTTTTTTTTGTTTTTACAGAGATAGCAGAGGTTCACAAGTAATATCAAGTTATAACAGTGCAGTAAATGACCCCACACAAGAGTGCTAGGTCAAGGACAGAAAATATGCAAGTTTTAAGAAAAACGATTTAAAATTAAGTGCAAACAGGAAATTCAGCAAACAGCTTTTGGTTGTGCTCTAAATACAGCTACTAATACAGAAATCAAGTTTAACAAGCCAGAAAATGCTCAAGCTAGGCAGCTATGCAGAAAAACTTAGCAAATAAACAGAGAAAAAATACTTAAAATCTCAAAAGTGGCTCCCTTCTTCTCTCAGTGTTTTTTCCTCTTGGAGGGTGCTTTACCAACAGCCAACAAGCCTGAAAAGATGCTCAAACCACGAGGCAACTAGGTTTTAAGAGAGGAAGATGAAGGAGTTATGGAAATGACCCCTAGTGGCCAATAAAACTACAGTTTCAAGTCAGTAACCACCTCTACAGGGGGCAGGGAAGCTGCTCAATGTTAGTCACTGCCACTGACGAACAGAGAGACCCTCCTTCAGCCCAAGCAAAAATGGCCTCACAGAAACTTTCAAACAGTTCAGGAACAGCAAGCCTGTAACTGAACTTTTTTAACTCTCAGAAAAGTGGGAAAAAAGCAAGATTTTTTTTTGTTTTTGTTTTTTACAGAGATAGCAGAGGTTCACAAGTAATATCAGCATCTCTGACTTCTTTAAAGTACTGTACTTAGCTTGTCCTTTTAGAATTTATACTGCTGTAATTAGAATTACTCTTGCTCAGTAATATTTTATACTGCAAGCTAATATCTTCAGTAAATCTAACTTAAATATTATATAAAACAACTGTGACTCAAACCCTTTTAGTTTGCCTCCTCAGCATATTAGTACTCTCTACCAACTACAATTCTTCCCCAAGTAAATGTGATTAATAGTCTTACAAATCCATACTCACTACAACAACAGTTACCAAGTTTATCAATCGCCACAACACCCGCACTATACCAGCAACCTTCTTTTTTTTTCAGTTATGGGTATCTTAAATCTAAGTTTGTTACCATACAAAATCCAGTACAATTAAAGCACAAATGCATTTGGCTGCATACTTTCCTTCATAAAGTTTCCACCCAAAAAATCAGCAGCGACATTCATCCAAATGCTGCCCCCACACAACAGCAAAAAAAAAAAAAAAAAAAAAAAAAAAAAACACACACACTAAATGCACAGTATTAAACAAACCATTCTCTTTTTCTCTTCTATCCCCCAATTCCAGCCTTCTCTTCCCAAATGTCAATCTTAATCCAAGACATACATGCTTGTATTGCCACATATTCCTCAGATGTAATCAAAGCTACAGAAACATGGCTGAGAAAAAAGACATACATGAAAATGAAATTACCCCACCTGGTTTCAGTACATTTAGGCTTGACAGAAAAAAAACAACTGGTCAGATGGCATAGCCATCATCTACAAAAATCCCCTAAATATAACTGCATATGTGCAGGATATACCACTATTTAATAATGTAGAACTCCTCATAGCACATCTCAAAATCAATAACAGGAAAATGCTCTGTTTACCAACCTTATATATCCCACCAGGTAAAACTATTACCACTTTGGAAAATATCCTAAACTGGATATCCCACAACATACAACATGAGACAATAATACTAGGAGACGTAAATATAGACTGGCAGATTACTAACAGTAAAATGAAAAATGCAGGACAAAGCACTTCATACACTCAAGAATCTTCCGCTATTCACCCTTTAATGAAAAAACAAAACACAGTGCCAGACTAAGAAAATGAAGTAAAGCGGTTTTCATCTGGTGCAATGACCAAACTTCTTCAGACAAAAAGCAGCTGGCACAAAAACAATTAGGCTTATATCCTCACAAGAGCACTCCTCCCTCTACCCCTTAATTAAACGATTAACCAATACCACACAGAAACAATTAATCATAATATATGTAAATTACAACTTGGAAGACTGAAATAAAATTCATTTGCTGATACTAAAAGCAACAAATGCATTTATAATCATAAATAGCAACTATAGGTTTAAAATATAAAATGTAACATATGAATAACTACAAAAATAGGACATCATTCTAAATACTTTAAAAATCTTGATAAATCAAAATCAAACATAAATGTTATTAAGTATTCTGCCTCACAAATGTTTAATAAATTTAGAATTTAAAACTTGTGTTATTCAGTCCTTACACTGCTGTAAACCTTACTACCTTGTAGGGATGGTACACCTATACATAATAGGTCAACCATGTTTATCATACTAACATGAAGTCATGAATTATAAGTAGTCTATGCCTGTAAATGGCACAACACAAAATGTATAATTCTGACAAGTTACTCAGAACAGGCACTCATAAAGGTATGGATTAAAAATTATCTAATAAGACTTTTCAGTTTCAATAAACATTGAATAGAGCACCCATCATTTATACCCTGATAATGGCAAGCATCTAGACCAATCTGTCACATCAATTCTCTTTTGTCCAACAATAAAGATCTTGGGCCTCCCCTTTTATCTTCTGGTATATGGTATATCACTCTGAAATTACAGTTGTATGTGAGTCCTGTAATTTTTGTAAACATATGAACATAGGTTACTTGTTCAACATAAGGGACAAAAATTAAAAGACTTTAGCAGGTAAATACAACTGTAACACGAGCTATATAGTTTACCTTGCCCAGTGTAATTTTTGCCCTGCATTTTACATTGGAAAAACGGATTGTAGACTGAAAGAGTGAGTATATGAGCACCTTTATTGTATCAGGAAAAATAAGGTTGAGAATGCACTAGCTGCCCACATCAAAATGAAACCTACCCATAGTTTCAATTAAAGTATTTAGAATGATGTCCTATTTTTGTAGTTATTCCTATGTTACATTTTATATTTTAAACCTATAGTTGCTATTTATGATTATAAATGCATTTGTTGCTATTAGTATCAGCTATACTGATTCAGTTTCTGCACAGTTTAACAACTATTTTATACAGACCATATTGTCCCTCATGAACATTAATACTTCCACTACCCTCTCAATGCCAGAAGCCTCTACTAAATATCCTCAACAATTTGACTTCAGTCCACTACCTACCTCCACCATTAAAAAACTCATACAAAAGCTAAAACCAACCACCCTAGCTGCTGACTAACTCCTCTCATACTACTTAAAATGGCTGCAGATGCAATTGCTTTTCCAGTCTCTATATTGATAAATAGATCTATATCTGAAAAAATGTTCCTACCATCTGGAAAAAATCCATTATTATACATTTACACAAAGGTGGCACATCTACACAGTTTAATAACTACAGACCCATTGCAATCCTCTCTCCCTATCAAAAATATTTGAAAAATTTATTCATGCACAGCTTTTACATCACCTAAATTCAATCTGCTCTCAGAAACACAGCATGGCTTCTGACCCCACCACAGTGCAACCACTGCCCTCTTTCACTTCACCAACACTATAAACCAGCATAGGAACAATAGTAACCTAGTTTCAACTGTGTTCCTAGACTTATTCAAAGGCTTTGACACTGTATCACACCATCATTTACTTGCTGATCTATCTTCTATAGGTCTCTGTTTCAGTCCTTAAATGGTTCCTTAGTTATCTATCTGGCAACAAGCAGTCAAATGGCAACAGGACCTCCCTTTCTCTCTTCCAGTTACCATAGTTGTCCCTCAGGGCTCTATACTTGGACCCCTTCTTTTTAATATTTTTATAAACAAGCTTTACACTGCCATACACCAAGCAAATATAGTAAAATATGCAGATGATTTGACTTTAATATGCACAACTCCCACAATATCCAGACTACAACAAATCACCCAAATTTCTTTCTCTTTAATTGAAACCTGGCTGAAAAATTCAAACCTACTCCTTAATCTAAATAAAACAAAACTGATGCTTTTCACCCAAAACATCATCGCCACCAAAAACAATCTTTCTTGGTTACTGCTGCAAATAATACTAAAACTGAGGTAATACCACATACTAAATTACTGGCTATTATTATAGATGACAATCTTGAATTTGATCAACATATTCTTCAAACAATTAAAAAGACCCACTGGAAACTTGACTTCCTTTACAGAACAAAACAGTACCTTATAGGCCCAGCAAGAAAAACCCTAGCCTCATCCTATTTGCTTCCAACCCTCTTATATGCCTTACCTATCCTTACAAACCTAATCTCTTCACTAAAATCCATACTAACCTCCTGTTACTGCAAAGTAGCTAAATTTGCTACCAGCTCTGCACACCGAGTTCACCACTGCCAAGCCTTAAAGCAGCTAAACTGGCTAGAGCTTAACAACTACATAACATAGTCTCAGCTAGTTATGGCATACAAACTGATATATTTTCCTGAACAATGCCCTGCATTAAAAAAAAACATAAACAAAATAAAATTCTTAAACTCCAAAAAAGAAAGTAAACGGAGGCTACAAATCACGCCAGCCAAACGGATACAAAATCTTTTACTCAGTTAGCGCTTTCATGCAAGACACTGCTTGCACTTCTTCAGACAAAGTAAAAATGAAACACTTTACATTTTATAATACCAAGTGCTTAAACCAAGCCCACAGTTAATTAAATGATTAATTAGTTTACTTGACTAAGTCAACAATTCAGCAACCATACAAATCTTGAATTAAAGATATAAACATACATAAAAAAAGGCCTATAAATCGAAAAATCATAAACATCTATTAAATAAACCAACCACTTAACATGTATTTATAAAATATAGTTCATTTTAAATTATTATTGTAATTTTAGATTTAAATTTAATTCATTATGTATATGTTGTATATAATATGCTAAACTAAATCCATTTCTATATATACATACAAATACAACTGCATGTTGTTAAACAAAAAATAAAATATTAAATCATTGAGATATTTTTAAAATCATAATCATTTGTGTATAAAAATATTGCACATTGAAGATTCTACTATCTCTCTAAAGCTTT
Organism: Protopterus annectens; assembly: GCF_019279795.1. Taxonomy (NCBI): domain Eukaryota; kingdom Metazoa; phylum Chordata; order Ceratodontiformes; family Protopteridae; genus Protopterus; species Protopterus annectens. Next base: position 624,941,734 of record NC_056745.1, on the reverse strand, counting down.
AATATTAAGCAGACATTTAATAGAACATGCATCGTTAATGCCCGGATAAATATGAGCATTAGTTTTTAGCTGCCAGAGAAGTTCACGTTCTTGTAGCTTTAAATACCATGGCCCCCCTCTGGGGTTTTTGTCTACTTTTTCTACTATATTAAACAAGAAACTATTAGAGTCGTTGTCCATAACATGCTTGGCTAGTGCATTTGTTGAATTTCTTCTAGATATAGCATACAAGTGCTCATAGATTCTATTTTTTAATAATCTCTCGGTTTTACCGAAATAATAAGCAGGACATTCTTTACACTTTGCAAGATACACTACTCCCTGGGTCTCGCAGTTGTATTTACCATTAATATGATATCTAGTGCCCCTTATCATAAAGTTGGACCCTATTTGTATAAACTTACAATATTTACATCGCCCACATTTAAACATGCCTTTATTCATTTTATAGGGCTTAATAGGATACTCAAGCAAATTTTTCATAGAAGGAGCTCTTTTATAAACTACGCTCAACTTTGGACCCAGTAAAGAGTGTAGCTTCCTGTCTTGCATTATTAATTCCCAGTTACTTTGTAGAATGCTTCGGACTTGTGGAGAATACAATGTGAATTGTGTTAGAAAACCAATATTATAATTATTATCATTGTTACTTTGGTTCATACTTTCTGGCTCAACATTGTCAATATTACTGTCATAAATTACATTCTCTGTAACAATGGGTACCCCTTTAAATAGAGGCCCAAGTATTCCCTCTTTCCTTTTATTTTTAATTTCCGCAAAAACTGCTTTTAATAATTTATTGGGATAGCCTCTGTTTTCGAACATTTCCCAAAGTTTCCCACATTCATTCTCAAAACCCTCTTCTGTGGAACACATTCGAGAGGCTCGGACAAGTTGGCCCTTTACCACCCCTTTCTTTTGATAATAGGGGTGGCAACTTGTGAAGTGTAAGAAGGAATTGCTATATGTTGGCTTTCTGTATATTTTAGTAACAAAAGCATTTTTTGTCATGTCTTTACTTATGTTGATGTCAAGAAAATTAATAGATGCCTCTCCAATTTCATAAGTAAATTCAAGGAAAGAGGCAAAAGAATTCATTTCGCTGATTAGCTCAATAACTTTGTCTCTTCCACAATTGGCTATCATTAGAATATCATCCTGATAGCGTGTGTACCAGACAATAGTTTCCTGAAACAAATTGTGGGGAAAAAGGAATGTCCGTTCCCAGAAGGCCATTACGGTGTTTGCGAAACTACCGCCGGCTGGAGAGCCCATCGCTACTCCTGTTGTTTGTAAATATATGTCTTTTCTAAACATAAAATAATTGTTTGCCAGAATGATTTCCAAAATGGAAATAATAAGGTCAACTTGTCTCCCTGGGCATTTCTTTTGTATTAAAAATTCACGTGCCCACTCTACTCCTGTTGCATGGGGAATAACAGTGTATAAATTTTTGACATCTGCTGTCACAAATATTAATTCAGTTTGAAAAGGAATTTTATTAAGGCTCCTCAAGACGTGCCAAGAATCTTTACATATCTGGCTTTCGGTCTTGAGGAATTCTTTAAGTTTGTTGTCCACCCATTTAGCACAGGGGTAGGTGATGGAATTCCGTCCATCTATTATAGGCCTAAAAGGGGGTTCTTGGATATTTTTATGTAGTTTCGGAATACCGAATAGCACAGGTGTAATGGGTGCTGACATAGAAAAATAATGGTATAAGTCTAATGTGATACTTCCTTCTATAAACAGTTCACTTAAAAAGTCTTTAATTCTTTTATAAGCTTGATTGAACTCATTTAATGATACTAATTTATATTCTTCACCAGAAAGTAACAAGTGCATTTTCTTTAAATAGTCATTCTCATACATTAGAATAGCACCCCCACCTTTATCAGGCTTCATTACACGTATTTCGTGTATCCTAATGTGTGTAATTAGTTCTCTTTCTTTACATCCCAATATCTTATTTTTACAAATTTCCTTGTGTAAACTTCTTAGATGAACCTCGGAAATTTTTTCAAAAATCATCAGGTTGTTATCTAAAGGGGGGTTAAACACACTTGATACATTTTCTGTTCTAGGTTGTAAACTGACATTGCCCCCAAAAAGTACTTTTAAGTTTAATTTCCGTACAAACATTTTAACATCACATAAAACCCTAGCGATATCAAAGTTAGGTGGCACAGCATAAGAAAAACCTTTAGATAAAAGTTCAATAAAATCTGAACAAACATCAAAGTCCGTGTAATTATATACTTTAAAGTCATTGCTCTTACTTTTCAAAATATTAACGGAACATGGGTTGTTCTCGTCCATCACGTCTATCGGCCTTTCCTCTTGTTGGACGCAAACCTGTTGTGGCCTTTGCGGGTCCAACCCGTTTTTTTCCGGGGGCCATGCTGGTCGCGTTGAAAATCCTGAGGTTGATTACCGTTCCCTTGGTTTTGTTGGTTACCAGCTTTCTTTTTGTCACTAATTCGGTTACTACGTCTCGGGGCTTGGGGTGATACCTCAATGTCGGAAAATTGACTATTGTCCGTATTGAGAAAGTTGTCTAAATCACTTTCTCTTACCCCTTGTGTGTCCGTGGCTGAAGGGTTAGTGTGTGTACGCGTAGAAAAAGGAGGACTTACATGCGTACTTTTACTTACTGGCGGATCGGGATAGGCAGCTCCTTTTTCATAGGCTGAAACATCCCTTTGTATTTTCCTCCTTTTCGTGTCTCCAATTTTGTTAATTAAAACACTAATACTCGAGAAAATCCTAGTATAATCATACTCATAACGGGAAAAACAGGGATCAGTCTTTATCAGAGTGTCCATAGTGTTTAATTTATCTTTTAATATTGTCATTTGGTTAGTATATTCTTCTATCAGCAGTTCCAATAGCTGAAGCCCCTGCTGGTCGAAATGACGGATTAAATGGGAATGGAATTCAGTATGTTTTAGTGTACCTGATGGGTACTTCCATTGCCGGAGTCCTTTGGGGACTATTTTCAAGTTTATGCATTCACGTAAATAGATAACTTCAACTTGCAGCTTCTTAAATTTTAGTAAATATCCATCTAGTTGTTTAAGGTTGGCTACAATGTTAGAGTTATTATCATTTTCGGGCTTACTCTGTTGATTTTCCGTGACTGCGTTTCTACCCAAATGAAGGTTGATATCAGGAACCTTACAAAACTCCTCCAAAGTTGGTAAATTATTAGGTAAATTGTTGTTCTCACGTGAAGCCCCATTATCAGTTTGAATTACTTGCCCGCTTCCTTGTCCAAGAGGTAGGCTGGATGAAGGGGAAACGTTGGAACTTGTCACACCCGCAAAGGTAGTCGGTGCATTGTTAACAGATGAAAAACCCAGAGGTGGAAGCGTTTGAAAAATTGCTCCTGCTTTCGGTCGCACTACCAGCATGTTAGAAACATTCTGGGACTCGACCTTGGTTGCTAGTACTTCAACACGCTGTGTTAGCTGTTGAATTAAAACTGTGAGATATCCAACTGCATCGACATCACGATTGGAAATATTAGCAGTTGGACTTGAAATAAACAAATCCTGTGACTGCGATTGTAAACCACCGTTATTTTCAGCCATAAACAAAATAAAATTCTTAAACTCCAAAAAAGAAAGTAAACGGAGGCTACAAATCACGCCAGCCAAACGGATACAAAATCTTTTACTCAGTTAGCGCTTTCATGCAAGACACTGCTTGCACTTCTTCAGACAAAGTAAAAATGAAACACTTTACATTTTATAAGAGCTAATCAGCGAAATGAATTCTTTTGCCTCTTTCCTTGAATTTACTTATGAAATTGGAGAGGCATCTATTAATTTTCTTGACATCAACATAAGTAAAGACATGACAAAAAATGCTTTTGTTACTAAAATATACAGAAAGCCAACATATAGCAATTCCTTCTTACACTTCACAAGTTGCCACCCCTATTATCAAAAGAAAGGGGTGGTAAAGGGCCAACTTGTCCGAGCCTCTCGAATGTGTTCCACAGAAGAGGGTTTTGAGAATGAATGTGGGAAACTTTGGGAAATGTTCGAAAACAGAGGCTATCCCAATAAATTATTAAAAGCAGTTTTTGCGGAAATTAAAAATAAAAGGAAAGAGGGAATACTTGGGCCTCTATTTAAAGGGGTACCCATTGTTACAGAGAATGTAATTTTTGACAGTAATATTGACAATGTTGAGCCAGAAAGTATGAACCAAAGTAACAACGATAATAATTATAATATTGGTTTTCTAACACAATTCACATTGTATTCTCCACAAGTCCGAAGCATTCTACAAAGTAACTGGGAATTAATAATGCAAGACAGGAAGCTACACTCTTTACTGGGTCCAAAGTTGAGCGTAGTTTATAAAAGAGCTCCTTCTATGAAAAATTTACTTGAGTATCCTATTAAGCCCTATAAAATGAATAAAGGCATGTTTAAATGTGGGCGATGTAAATATTGTAAGTTTATACAAATAGGGTCCAACTTTATGATAAGGGGCACTAGATATCATATTAATGGTAAATACAACTGCGAGACCCAGGGAGTAGTGTATCTTGCAAAGTGTAAAGAATGTCCTGCTTATTATTTCGGTAAAACCGAGAGATTATTAAAAAATAGAATCTATGAGCACTTGTATGCTATATCTAGAAGAAATTCAACAAATGCACTAGCCAAGCATGTTATGGACAACGACTCTCATAGTTTCTTGTTTAATATAGTAGAAAAAGTAGACAAAAACCCCAGAGGGGGGCCATGGTATTTAAAGCTACAAGAACGTGAACTTCTCTGGCAGCTAAAAACTAATGCTCATATTTATCCGGGCATTAACGATGCATGTTCTATTAAATGTCTGCTTAATATTAAAGCTTTAGAGAGATAGTAGAATCTTCAATGTGCAATATTTTTATACACAAATGATTATGATTTTAAAAATATCTCAATGATTTAATATTTTATTTTTTGTTTAACAACATGCAGTTGTATTTGTATGTATATATAGAAATGGATTTGGTTTAGCATATTATATACAACATATACATAATGAATTAAATTTAAATCTAAAATTACGATAATAATTTAAAATGAACTATATTTTATAAATACATGTTAAGTGGTTGGTTTATTTAATAGATGTTTATGATTTTTCGATTTATAGGCCTTTTTTTATGTATGTTTATATCTTTAAGTCAAGATTTGTATGGTTGCTGAATTGTTGACTTAATCAAGTAAACTAATTAATCATTTAATTAACTGTGGGCTTGGTTTAAGCACTTGGTATTATAAAATGTAAAGTGTTTCATTTTTACTTTGTCTGAAGAAGTGCAAGCAGTGTCTTGCATGAAAGCGCTAACTGATTAAAAAAAAACATATTATTGCCCTACACCCCCACAATAGACCTCCATTCTGGTGACAAATTTCTACTAAGCACTGCTAAAGCAAACAATTCATTATGGGACACTCACTATACCCTTGTTACATCTCCAAGTTCTGGAACAGCATCCCTACACAAGTAAAAATTATTAACAAACTTCCAAGCTATAAAATCCAGCTTAAACAATACCTTATCCAGTCTTGGTCATACTCATGTTCATCACCAGGTTGAGACCTCTAGCAAAACCACAAACTTATTTTTACTTATCACAAATATTTTGCCCTCCTCTACTTGAATTATTACACCCCTTACAATTTTCCCTCTTGCACGTGAATTAATACATCAGTTTTCACCCCACAAATAACACTTCTAATCTTGCTCTTTTTCTAACTGCCCCCATCCACCGCTCTATCCCTCTCATGTATCTAATGTATACCTAAGTTATAAACCTTCTAGGTACACCAGTTTGGAACAGGCAGCCTAAATAGAAATAATCCTATACTATGCTCTCTGTCTTATGCTATTACCACTGTCCTCCTATATAATACGAATATCTTCCATCCCTTCCTACATTATTTTATAACTTACTTCAATATATCTTTCAAACTCTTTACAAAGCTATACACTACTAAAATCTCCCTTCCTACAAAATTTTCTGACTAGCTTCATTACATATCTTTGCAAACATTTCTTTACTAAAATGAAAGAACACTAAATTTCTTTACAATAATGTTTCCCTTCTGCGGTAACAATCCATTTACATCTGCAGGATTTTACAGCTGAAACATCTGCATTGACTTATAATTGCTGATGTAAATATGTTACAGCATATACTTGTCATAATTATTTTTGTTGTTTCATGAGAAACGTAACTGTTGTTTTTCTGAGAACTGTTTGAAATTCACTTGTTAATATAAATGTACAGTAGTGGAGCTTTTCTCCCTGGGCCTCCAATGAAAATGGGCTCTGCCCAGTCAGACTTTCCTGTCAACAAAGACAAATAAATAAATAAATAAATATATGTCCATACCTCTCAACTACCCAGATTTTTGCAGAATGTCCAGACTTTTGCTTCATATTTTTGGTTTGCTCTTCATAAAATTTGTGGTTTTCTTACAAATCAATGAGTATTAAAGTCACTAAATAATGACAGACATTTAAGTTTCAGACTCCATATAATTTAGAAAATGTATGCTAAAGCAAAGCCTGCTATTCTAGCATGTTTGTAAGTTTATATAAGCAATATTTAAAAAGTGTCTCTATTTTTAAGCCTTTCCTCCCTCATTATTTTTGGCTTTGTCCAGATTTTTCATGCTAAGAGGTTGAGAGGTGAACTTCAAGTTCATTGAATGCAACATTTTTAAATCATAATGATAAATCCAAGATTCAAGATTCAAACTAAACTTTCAAAGATTCAAAGTAAACTTTATTGCCATTTAGGACCACACACGTGTAGCCTAAATGAAATTCTGTGCATCAGCTCCTTCTTGAGATTACATACAGAAAGTAACACAACACATACAAGTAAAAGAATGACACAACTAACATATACAATTCCCAGTACCAATACAAAAGAGCAAAAAAAAGAATTTCAATGCTTAAATACAGAATAAGTATACCATCCCCTAAGTTATAATAACTGCCTCATTTAAATAAAAGACACATTACATATTGCACCTTACCTAAATTTTCTGTCTAATATTGCACTTGATAGGCATAATATAAATAACTATTGCATTTACCTGGAATTTGTGAGGTATAAGTTATATAACAGACTATAGATGTTTGTGAAAAAAAAGAAAGAGCTGACTTAGTTAATGTCCAATTCTCTGGGATTTAAGCCCGAGTTCAGAAGTCTGATTACTGTTGGGTAGAAACTGTTGTTGCACCTGGTAGTCTTACAGTGGATATGGCAATATCTTGTACCCAATGCCAAATGGTTAAACAGTCTGTGCATTGGATGTGTGGTGTCTTGTATTATTTTGGAGGCCCTTCTGATGCTTCTTGCTGAGTAAAGTCATTGTAATAAGACTGGTACCCGTTACTTTCTTTGCAACCTTCGCCACTCTCTCTAGTGCCTTCTTTTCTTTAGCTGTACAACTACCAAACCACATTATGAAGTTGCTGGTTAGGATACTCTCAACAGCACCTCTATAGAAGGTAGAGAGGATATGAGGTGACAGCTTAGCTTTCTTCAGCCTTCTCAAACAATGGAGGCAGTGTGTGCTTTCTTGACCAGCTGGCTGGTGTTATTTGACAATGAGAGATCCTTTAATTTGTGCATGTCAAGGAATTTCATACACTTAACCCTCTTCACTCTCATCATTGATCATGAGTACCGGGTGGTTTGTTTTCTTTTTCCTGAAGTTGATGATGATCTCTTAAGTCTTGCTTAAATTCAGGTCAATGTTGTTCCCCTCATACCAGCTGATCAGAGATGCTACCTCCTCTCTGTATGCTCTTTCATCATCCTTTGTGATGAGCCCCATGACTGTGGTATCATATCAGCAAACTTGATGATATGGTTGGATTTGTGCTTTGCATAGCAGTTGTGCATCAAGATGGTGAATAACAGTGGACTAAGAGCACATCAGTGTGGAACTCCAATGCTAATCTTGATACACCTTGATATGTTCTTACCCAAACTCACTGTCTGTGGCCTCTCAATCAGGAAGTCCAGGATCCAATTACAGAGATGTTACTGACTCCTATATATGCCAGTTCTTTTATCAGCTGTATTGGTACCACAGTATTAAAAGCTAAGCTGAAATCTATGAACAGCCTCCTCACATAGTTGTCATTGCCCTTAAGATGTTCAAGAGAGCTAAAGAAGAAAAAAGAACAAAGAAAAAGACTAAGACATAATGTTTCTTGAAAACAATCAGGGTTTTTCCTAGGTGTGACAAGTTTAAAGATAATACAAAACCAGTTAGATATGAAGTAAAATTCTCTCAGTTTTTTAAATGCAATGGGGATAGTAATATAAAATGGCACTTTTGTTTTTTTTCTTGTTCACCCGTCCTCTCTTTTTCTTTGGTTTTGAGAAATATAGGCACTGCAATGAAAAAAAATGAGGAGGGAGGAGATGGGGAGAGTGAAAGGGTCTGGTTAAGAGAGTATGACCAGAAAAAAAAATCAGTGTGCTTTTCCCCATGTTTGCACAGGGAAATGACTAGGTAAAAACCCTAGACATTATCCAGTAACAAGTTTATTACAAAGCTTGTAAATGAAAAAGAATATTGAATATTGTAAGGCTTTTTTTTCCTGATAAACAAGGTACCCTTAGCAGTTTTGTGTCCGGTTTGCATGCCACTAGAAGACAATTTCATAAAGAGAAATGGCTTGGAGAAAGTGTTTACTGAAAGCATTCAAGTGTTTACTCAACTGGGAGAGTTATAAAGATATATACAATCAAATAGCAATTACTAATAGCACAGGCTGTTCCATGTGTCTTAGCATGACTAACCTTTCTTTTTGGTTAACTTTAGCCTGTCTGTATAGCTATCAATGTAGAACTTATGTCCTTATTAGGAAGCAAACACTTCAATATTTGAAGATGTACATAGTTTTGTGTGTTATTGTTAAGTTCATAGGTTTTAGGAGGGCTCTTTTTGGGGGGGAGGTTGTTTGCTCTGAGGGCTTTAAAAAAAAACAAATGGATATAACATGAAACAACTGTATAAAAGACCAACATGGCGAATGGTATATACCCGTAACATAAAATATGGAATTAAACATTTAGCAAAAGAGTAGTTATATATAAAAGCTGGTAATAATAACTAGATAAGAAAATTATGCTTTCTGTAATGCCTTTCAGTCTGAATGGTCTTACAAATAAATATAAAAAGGAAAGAGTAGTGAACTATATTACAAATTTAGAGTGCAAATGGCTATGCTACAGGAGACACACCTAGAAAGAAATGAACATTCAGGCCCCAAAAGTTCCTCACCAAAAGAATAAAGGGTCTCAAAAATATGTCTTATGCTGCCCGACTGAAAGAACTCCAGCTCTATTCAGTCTCATACCGCTTGCTCAGAGGTGACCTGTGCCTGACATATAAGGCCATGTCAAACCCAGATTTGATGAATATGCTTCACCTCAAAAAATCTAGATCCCTCAGAACCACAAGGGCGGGAGACTTAAACCTTGACACGGTTATTAATAGAACGTGCTGGAGGGACAAATTCATCACCCAGAGACTCCCTATGCTGTGAAACAAAATCCCGGTACATGTGAGGCAGAGCACCTCGCTGGCCTTGTTCAAGAGGAATCTTGACCAATGGATGGGAGATCGCAGATATACCCCAGGGATTACTTCAGTGTCACTGCTTGACAGAGGCACAGCAAAATAATAGGCATAGTTTTATTCAAACTAAAGGGGTGGCGAAAGCCACATAACTAGGGGCTAGGCTTATAAATGCCGTTGGGCAGATAGCCTAGTATGAACCTATGAACCTATGAACATGTGAGTTTGATAAAGACAGGTTTTCAGGAAGGTTATTCATCAGAATATCTGGGACAAAGGAAAAGAGAAGTACTTATAGTAATTATAAGAGGATCTCCAATAGTGATAAAAGAGGGAAAAAAAGATAACAATGGAAGATACATAGTACTAAGGGGCTACTGGCTAGGGAGGAGGATTAGACTGGCATGCATTTGCATCCCTCCTAAAGCTGATACAATGGAGCTTAAGAAAATTCTGGGAGAAATAATCAGCTTTCAACAATGAATATTACTTATAGGTGGAGACTGGAATTTGATTTGCGGCAGTAAAGATGTGTCTGGGGGGTCTAGAAGGGAAAATATAACAAAGGAGGGTAGATTTTTGAAGAACTTTATGAAAATATTTGGTAGGGATGATGTGAATTCCTTACAAGGAATTCAGACTCAATTTTAATATTACTCACCAAGATACAAAAACTGGGATAGGCTAGACAGATTTTACATCTCACAAGAACATGTGCATTTTATTGACGGTCTAGAAATGCACCCAATAGCTATTTCAGATCACACACCAATATTAACTAAAATAAAAATGCAAGGTAATGAAATAAAAATGAGACACTGACTCTTTACCACCTATTGGATAAAAAGAGAGGAATTTAAGGAATAAGCTGTGGAATTAATTCAGGCGCTACTAGACAAGATAAAATTATCTTCTGAAAACAGAGCTAAGGAGTTGGATAAAATTAAATTGAAGTTTAAAACTAGGTTGGAAATAAAAGAAAGGGAGATATGGTTAAACAGCCTTCATCATTCTCTTCCACAAAGGGGAAAGCAATTCTACAGTCTCCAATTTCCACCCAATAGCTATTCTGCCTCCTATCTCAAAAATTCTTGAAAAATGTATCCATCTACAATTCTTACCCTACATGTTTGGCAATCAACTAATGACCCCTACTCAACATGGTTTCAGACCTGGTCACAGCACCACTACTGCCTTGCTCACTTTTCTTGAAATCATTAACTCTGCTCGTGATTCCGACAACATAGTATCTACCCTCCTTCTCAACTTATCTAATGCCTTTGATACTGTATATCACTAACTCCTCTTGACCAAACTCTCTCATCTCAACCTATCCTCTTCCTCCATCAACTGGTTCACCAGCTACCTCTCAAATAGAGAACAAGCTGTAAAGTGGAATAATTGTACTTCTTCCTTCATCCACACTCCAACTGGTGTTCCACAAGGTTCAATACTGGGCCCCTTACTATTCAACATTTTTATCAATGACTTCTATTAGAACATCTCCAATGTGAAACTTGTCCAATACGCAGATGTCTCTACCATCATCTGTTCCACCAATATTCTCCCTAAACTATGAATCTAACCCAAGGCACCTTTTCCCGCACTGAAAATTGGATGCTAGATAACCATTTAGCTCTCAATGCATCTAAATCCAAAATTATGGTATTCACCCCTCCAGGCACACCAAACTTGACAAAGCATCTTTCTCTACTGTCAGCCAAAACAAGACCTCTATAGAAATTGTTCCCTATACTAAGCAATTAGGAGTCCTTATTGATGATCAATTAAAATTCAAGACACACCTACAAACTAATATTAAAAAACTCATCAGAAGCTTGGAGTGCTATAGCAACACAACCACTCCTTTACTCCCTCAACCAAACAACTACTAGCTACCACATATCTCATTCCCTTACTCCTATATGGAGCCCCTCTCCTTACTAATCTTCAATCTGCCCTCAAATATAAACTATCTTCCTGCTACAACAAAATTTCTAAGTTTACCACTGGATCCACATCCTCCACTCATCAATGTGACTTCCACCATTCCCTAAATTGGTTGGAGCTTCCCAACTACCTGACATATATTCAACTCATAACAGCACATACGCTTATTTTCAAACCCTCTAACTGTCCTTCCCTCTCCACCATCCTAAAACTACATCATCCATATAGGTTACTCAGATCCAACTATCAAAATCTCCTTGAAGTTTACAAACCCATACATACTCCAGGACAACTCTTACTATCTTTCTTCTTTGCCAGATCCTGGAATTTGCTTCCCTCCCACATTAGAACTACCCATAATCCCTCCACCTTCAAGAGCTTACTCCACTGTCATCTCTCCTCCTTCTGGGAATGCTCTTGCTCTTACCCCACCTGATGCTTTCCACCCTTTCATCTTTCCTATCTCAATTTCAATCAAAGAACACCCAATAAATCTGTTGAATTTACATTGTTATTT